>NC_092267.1:10323720-10361220 GCF_036320965.1 Panulirus ornatus | reverse complement strand
TCCTGATAGGGAAGGAAGGGGGGGGGGGAGGTCTTTTTTGTTTGTTTGTTTGTTTTGTCTGTTCTCTTGTGGGCTGCAGCTGTGCCAACGAAGTCTGTTAACTTGTTGTGTTGTTTGTTGGTACACCGGAGGGGGGAAGGGGGGGGGGGTGTCCGTCTGTTCGTCCACATGACCAGTAGTGAATACACGAATGAGTAAATAATGAGTAAATGATGAGTGAAGCAAGGCTCAGATCTGGGCAGATTTGATCAACACTGATTTTGCTGTTTCTACACACACACACACACACACACACACACACACACACACACACACACACACTAAATAATATGTTTTCACTAAATATTCGAGGAAGAAGCTTCTCCAAAACAATATATACAATACTTTTATAAGTACCAAACCATCAGACTCGGAACACATTTACTTTACTACAAGATACTTAATATCTAAGATACTATTATCAACAATTCACGACACCGCAAACTACCAAACTGGTAATTAAGCTTCCCTAGTTCCACCAGTGACTATAAGACTGATGACAGAGAGAGAAGAGCCAGGTGATGACCAGACGATAAAACTTATCGTCCAATTTGCTGCGACTCATCCACAGGTGAGCCAGGAGCAACACCACACCAGGTAAATGGCCAGGTGATCTGTGGAGTGTTCCATATTTAGGATTAGTAATGGGATTATTTCTAACCCTGGCGGAATCCATTACCTGGTACCTGATAGACAGGTAATGCCTGATGTGTTTGTTTAGTCATGTAACACATTTCGGAAATGCACCAAATTATAGTTTCCTAAAGACAGCAGGACTTTAAATCTTTAAGTGCCCTTTAATTTAGGGATGTCTACATGTTTGTGAGAATCTGAACAAAGCGTAATGGTAGATACTATATTTATATAGAGTTAAACTTACATTATTATTGAGCACGACGGTACGACCCTTGAGCACGACGATACGACCCTAGAGCACGACGATACGACCCTTGAGCACGATGGTACGATCCTAGAGCACGATGGTACGACGGTACGACCCTTGAGCACGACGGTACGACCCTTGAGCACGGCAGTACGATTTCAGAATGTAAAAACGAGTTCAGGGGGTTAACAATTTGAACAACGTATTATTTCTAAAGACCAACTTGAGCAACACTGGCAAAATCTTACATCCAGTTTTCCCGCAAAAAAAGAAACATCGAGCCAGTGACCCGTGAGATTTCCCGTTGCCTCCCGTCGCCATGTGTACACGTCTCTGGGTAGTGTCTGTATGTAAACAGCAAGAATCATGAGACTCACTTTTCCCCAGTGCCTGTAATGTGGTAACTTAAGCTTTCTGATAAATATGTCAACATATCTGGTAATTCCCACAGCAGTTCTGATGGAGGGGATCCATGTCATGGGTCGTCATCATCATGGGTCATCATCATGGGTCATCATCTTGGGTCATCATCATGGGTCATCATCATGGGTCATCATCTTGCGTCATGCGTGTAACGTGTATACGTGTTCCTGATATCAACTTAATCACCTTCACGGGTTCACGATTCTTGGACTGGTGGTTATAACTTGATGCTGATAGGCTGAACTACCCTGGTAGTTGACAGGCCTTAAACCCAGACCAACCACAAACCACGAGATGTAAACTCCACGACCAACCATGTGAGGCAAACTCGTAAACCACAGTAGACCAACTCAGCACACCAGACCCATGAAACACTCTAAAATTAGCCATCTAGTAGAAAGTCAAGGTCAACCAACCTTCGAGTAGTAAGAAGTAGTTAAAGGTCATCCTACAGTACACTATACACCCCACTACACACTACAATATACATCATCACAATACAACAGTACTGTATTATCTTTCTGACGACCGTGAATACAAAATCCAATAACTTGGGCTACATACCATTACTGGCCACCAACCTAGCTGCTGTGTCTGTCTGTCTAGCTAGGCATCTGTCGTTATCTGTCTGTCTAGTCGTCCATACGTCTGTGCGAAGGCACGTTTCTTTATCTATCGCTCTATCTATCTAAGGTAAACACATGTGACACACTCAGGAAGGCCATGCTGGCATAAGGTGGCCAGATATAACATAGCCAGGCAGGCCATGTCAGCAGAATATGGTCATTTATAACACAGCCAGGCGGGCCATGCTAGCTAGCATAATGAACAAGGCAGTCTAGTCAGAGAGACGCGGCCAACGATATCAAATAAGATGTATGCATACATGGATACATACTACACACGAATGCAACATACATATACATTAATACAAGGTACGTACAGACAAACACGAATGATATATATGGACACGCTTCACGAACGATACGAACCATACACGAACTGTCACGAAAACCTCGTTCCCACAACACAGACACAAACCAGGTCAAAGCCCAGGTAAAGGTAACAGGTCAAAGCCCAGGTACAGGTAACAGGTCAAAGCCCAGGTAAAGGTAACAGGTCAAAGCCCAGGTACAGGTAACAGGTCAAAGCCCAGGTACAGGTAATAGGTCTAAGCCCAGGTACAGGTAACAGGTCAAAGCCCAGGTACAGGTAATAGGTCTAAGCCCAGGTACAGGTAACAGGTCAAAGCCCAGGTACAGGTAACAGGTCAAAGCCCTGACAGAGGTTGCCGACAACGGCGGCTGTGATGACTACTTGGTGTTCGGTCGGTGTCGGGTGTCCCGACTCACAGGTCGTTGCCACATGGTGCTCGGTCGGTGTCGAGTGCCCCGACTCACAAGTCGTTGCCACATGGTGTTCAGTCGGTGTCGGGTGTCCCGACTCACAAGTCGTTGCCACATGGTGTTCGGTCGGTGTCGGGTGTCCCGACTCACAAGTCGGTGCCAGAAGTTTGCCGGTCGGGAAGTTCTGCCGTGCGGCGGTAGGGACTAAGTTACCCAACTTCCCCAAGTTAGTGCCTGCCTGCCACACGATACTGGCCAGGCAGCATATCAGGCACAACACTGATTCATCCTCACGCACCCTGATTTTCTAAGCCTGGCCTGGCTTAGCCAGGGCTTGGCCTAGCCTGGCCTAGCCTGGCCTGGCTTGGTCTGGGCTTGGCCTAGCCTGGCCTGGCTTGGTCTGGGCTTGGCCTAGCCTGGCCTGGCTTGGTCTGGGCTTGGCCTAGCCTGGCCTGGCTTGGCTTGATCTGGGCTTGGCCAGGGCTTGGCCTGGCCTGGTCTGGCCTGGCTTGATCTGGGTTTGGCCAGGGCTTGGCCTGGCCTGGTCTAGCCTGGCTTGATCTGGGCTTGGCCTGACTTGGTCTGGCTTGGCTCAGGCGAGTCTGGGTCTTGGCCCTTCTGTATTACTGTAAAGACGAAGGCCATTGGACGACCTTGAGTCTGTGGTCGTGTGATGACACGGCTGACGGAGACGAGTCGTGAGGGTAATCAGCTAATGCTCTGCTGGTCGTAGTGCGGGTCGTACTGGGCTGCCGGGACGACCTCGGGGAAAGTCGTGAAGTTGCTCCCCAGGGCGCAGGGGGCGTTGCTCTCGGGGTAGTTCAACAGAGAAGGCGTACCACACACACACACCACCACCACTACCACCACCACAGTGGAGGATTCTGTCCTGCAGGATCGCGAGGTGGTCAGCAGTAGTGCCAAGGTGTTGATGAGTGCCAGGCAACTGGAGTTACAGGCTCTAGATATAATACACCTGGGACTTGGCACCTCACATTCCATGACATATAACGCTGGACGTGCAGGGGCACTGGAGGGGATATTGCATTTATACACGAGATGGCTGGAAGAGCAAGCAGAACACAGGGAAGGAGAGAGAGAGAGAGAGAGAGAGAGAGAGAGAGAGAGAGAGAGAGAGAGAGAGAGAGAGAGAGAGAGAGAGAGAGAGAGTGGATCCCGTTCACTGTCCACACTATAACTGCTGGATTTATCTCAGTAATCAAAATGACAAACTATCACTCCTGCCACCTCACACGATTCCTTCGCTGAAAATGACTTAATGTTTGAAGTACAAAACCTTACAATGAAAAAGTAGTCAACATCCAAAATTTACGAATAGTGGATCCATCAACATTAATCCTTCTCAAAGGTGCAAAATTCAGTTAAATCCAATTAGCTCAGGACGGAGATTAATTGTGGTCACCGAGGTATTAAGAGCCACAGCATCCCTATTGTGGTAACATGGATGACGTGCTGTCTGGCAACTTGTGAAGCAAACTACCGCCGATAGATGGCAGGACCAGCATCATCTGTTTATGTTTGCTAAAAAAAAATTGAATGAAATCAAGTTTCAAAAAAGTATCCCTGGTTTATCTTTAGTGAGTATACTGAATGATATCTCTGTAGGATCTACATTACGTATGACTATCTGCCTATCTATCTATGTGCATGACTGGAACGTTCATGTATGTATATAGTGATACTTAGAAGAGATATACAGCTTAACAGCAGCCATTATACCGGAGGTGAAACTTGCAGGTATAAGCATACATAAACACACAAAACAAATACATGCAGATTCAGCCATGTCCACAAGCAATGCATACACACACAAACACAGACGCACACACACAGAAGCACATTCACATTGATACATACACGATAATATACATACAAACGCTAAAACACATGAATTTGGTCACACACACACACACACACATACCTTTACATATACACACAAGGACACATGCACAACCACACACACACACACACACACACACACACACACACACACACACACACACAGTCAGAAGACCATTTCCATAAATATCTAACATGTTAATTCAGGGTGGCAGAGAGGAATGACCCCTGAATTACTATCACGACCAACACGACCCAGTCATTACTATTCATACAAATATGGAAATGTGAGGACGAAGAGATCCGTAAATATACAGATAAACACACAGACGACAACGACAGAAATCATATATGTATATATGTATACATATATATATATATATATATATATATATATATATATATATATATATATATATATATATATATATATATATATATATATATATATATATATAAACAGAAAATAGGAAAGGTATTAGCAGAGGAAAAGATGTGATCCATGGGGCACTAAGGATGACATGTGAATTTAGTCCCTCGTGCCACCGACCATAAGAGTTATTTAATTAGCTACGTCAAAGAGACTTAGTGGTGAGGGTTTCAACGCACATGTGATATAAATCCCTTGGTAATCACCTTCCTTAATCACCAACAACCTGGCTAATTACCAACAGCTTCTCTGATTACTAACAACCAACTTTAACTATAAACAACTTCGCTAATTATAATCACAACATCATTGCTCACTAACTATCTCACTAATGACTAACAACCTCGTTCCCTTCTAACAACCGCGATAATCATAGAATTTTTATACAAACAACCTCGCCAATTATGAAAAAGAGAAATCGGTAATTACAGAAACTTTCCTAAATATAGCAGACCTTCAGAAACAATGAACCCAACACTTATCACAAATATCGTTAACTACAACCACAAACCATGAATATCATTAATAACAAGCATACTCGCTAATCACCAGTGACCTTAATAATCAGGCAGGTCTGCACCAGATGATTATCAATATCCTTAATGATTGGTTCACTAAACACTTATTTTAGCAAAATGATAACAATAATGATATATATATATATATATATATATATATATATATATTTTTTTTATACTAATCGCCATTTCCCGCATTAGTGAGGTAGCGTTAAGAACAGAGGATGAGGACTGGGCCTTTGAGGGAATATCCTCACCTGGCCCCCTTCACTGTTTCTTCTTTTGGAAAAAAAAAGAGAGGGGAGGATTTCCAGCCTCCCGCTCCCTCCCCTTTTAGTCGCCTTCTACGACACGCAGGGAATACGTGGGAAGTATTCTATCTCCCCTATCCCCAGGGATAATATATATATATATATATATATATATATATATATATATATATATATATATATATATATATATATATATATATGTGTGTGTGTGTGTGTGTGTGTGTGTGTGTGTGTGTTTATATACACACACAAGGCAGAACAACGTGGTATTTAGCGATCACAATTAAACTAATTAAAGAATGTTTTTGTGATAATTAGTATAATGTTGGTCACGTCAGAGAATTGATATGATACCAACATGATAGGATAGCCAAGGTCAAGGTTAAGGCTAAGGTCAAGGTTAAGGACAAGACCAAGACTAAGGTCAAGGTCAGGTTTACTCATATTGAGTAGTAATATATACAGTGTGTGTGTGTGTGTGTGTGTGTGTATACACATTTCCATTCACACCCATACACACATGACGAAGACAATGAACAATTCTACGAGAGATGTAGGGACAGAGCAACCAGAGGACATAACTTTTAAAGTAAATAATAAAATTGTTGAAAATGACGTAAAAAAGTACTTTTATAACATAATTGCCGAGTATGAATGGGAGAAGGTCATGAAAATATGGTAATTCTGGACAGTATATACGAGTGTAAATGTTGCATGATAGTGGAAAATGTTGAAGGATGGTACCCCACCAGTGTAGAACTCCTTCCATGTAACAATATAAATAGATAACCATAAACACACATACATGAATGATAATACACATGCAAATATATACAATCTGTAATACAGGGATAGACGCGTAGATACGTTTGAATTGCTAAGCATGGAATCATCAGCCAATTAGAAAACGTGATACATTGATACAGCGACCGGCCTGATAGATTACATGCGAAAACTGAACCCATGTTTCATTCTGGAGCAAAACTCTAATACTATATTTCAAGGTCGCTAAATACTGGACGTGAAGCCATCACTTTCCTGGTGTAATGTTTGTGCAGCTGACCTCGTCAACGAAAACAAATAAGCGAGTTCGTCTGTACATGTTGGACTTGGGGGAAAATAGAAGACGGGCTGCAAGACATGTGTCGCTCGGCAACTGAATTGCATATATCAAATAGATGGACGCATGAAATTCCAATACGTGTTTGCTTAAAACCATATGCAAATTTCAAATAATATAAGTCTGCACCACTGGTAGGAATTTCTTTTATATTCAATGAAGAATATCTAAATAAAGTACCTTTACTTTAAGCCTTTCCATTTTTTTTTTTTTCACTTTATATACCGTTCTGACCTTATCGCCATGACCTTTGACCCTTTGAAAACGTTTTCAGTGACAGGGTCTAACCTGTTCCATTCCTGTACCAAATCTGGACATGTTGATGTGACCTTCGAGCTGATGTCTGAGTAAAGTGACACGAAAACACACAGACAGATAAATGGCTTGTTGACACAGACAGACCGACAAACGAAGGAGGTATTGGCACAGATAAATGTTGAACTGAACAAAGAAAGACAAACAAAGAATTAGATGTAAGCCACAAAAACAGACAAAAGCAAATGCTGTGAAAAATAGGTAGATACAAAATCAGGTATTGATGTAAACACAGAAACACAAAGCAATGGCCAACTGGTACAAATATTAACAAAAAATGGACACACAGACATAGGAGATAAGCCCTCAAAACACTGGAACACAGCACAACCACCCCAGCTGGTTGTACAGTCGTTAACAAGCCTAAATACTTGTTATCATGACGTACACAAACCCAAGATCCTCCTTCAAGTTGGCTGAGGCAACGTGACATGAGAGAGACCACACAATACCACGGCTCACAAGGCCTCATGTACAACACACTCGACGGAACAGAAACACAAACTCGACAGCTTGGAAACATATGTTCGACTCTACACGAACACCTACTTGATCAACAGGGATGTATATAACACGTACATGGTTTACTTGGATGTACACACTCGATTATTACTGTTACTGATGATTATGCAAATGATTAAGTAATCATATGCATCGCAGACTAACGAGTCCTCTGTTGGTGGAGGGGGGGTGGGGGGCAGTGAGGCAGAGCCTGGGACACGCCTGGTCCCAGCTATAACCAGCCCTCTGTCCCGACGACCACGTACACAGTTCTCGGTACAGCTTGGACCAGTTGTGTCCCGGGACGTCATAAGTGTACTAAGACACTTGTTCCTAATTGTACACACTAGTTGTTCACGGTTGACGTACATATTGGTCTGAACATGTTGCAGCGGCACGTTCTGAACTGAACAATGATCCCTGATGGTAACCATGATTGTAGTACAAGGATTAATAAAGAGAGAGAGAGAGAGAGAGAGAGAGAGAGAGAGAGAGAGAGAGAGAGAGAGAGAGAGAGAGAGAGAGAGAGAGAGACGTTATCCGTTCAATACTCTAAGACTCTCTCTCTCTCTCTCTCTCTCTCTCTCTCTCTCTCTCTCTCTCTCTCTCTCTCTCTCTCTCTCTCTCTCTCTCTCATGTTCTTCCATGCTACATTTAGCCACTGCAGAAATATAAGTCGTTTGCTGCCGTGACCTTTATAAAGCAACCGCGAATTGCCTCGTCACACACTCGTTCCCGCCGGGCCATTGGCCAATCCTCACACGTTTTGCATTTGATTGGTCGAGGAAACGTACCACGAAGCCAACTAATTGACTGCGAGAAGTCTCCTGGGACTCCCGAAATTCAGACTCCCTAATTGGCAGCCTCAGGTCCTCAGGTCCCAGGTCAGTAGGTCTAGAGGTCGGCAGGTCTTCCGGGAAGATATCAACTTGGATGTCAGACCTGGGACCTGGGAACAGGTCCCTTATCCCGCCTCAGATCAGGTGGGATCAGGGTCATCCTCTCGTTGATTTGAGAGAAAATGAAAAAAATGAAATAAAAATGCGAGAGGTTTGGGGTTTCGAAGCAATGTCCCGGGATTTCGAAGAAGGTCGCATGTGACGTGTTAGCCCAAGATGTTGGTATGTCTGTAAGGAACTGACAGACCACAAGAAAACCAGACGTAATCCTCAGGTAGAAGGAAACCCGGCAAATCTAGGACCACAATATATGCACAACAACAAAAAATCCTTCGACAGATTTTTCTTCAACAAAAAACCTAAATATCGGCACCAGGATAAATCGGTTGATTTAAAAGACCTCGAATAACGACTTCTCCAACAAGACCCTCAGATATCGGCTGTTAACACCACCACCAACACCTCAACAAGACACTCAAATATCGGCAGTTAACACCACCACCACCACCTCAACAAGACCCTCAGATATCGGCAGTTAACACCACCACCAACACCTCAACAAGACCCTCAGATATCGGCAGGAAATCATTTAAAAACCAACTTGCTGGGTTTCCCTCACAGCTCCTAGACAGGCGGCGAGGCAACACAGCTACACTGGGGGATTCAAGTTTCTGTAAAACCTTTCCTTGTGTGCTCACAGCTACACCCTGGCCCCCATTCACAGAGCACCAAGGGACCAGCCAGCAAGAACTAGCAAGCTTCGCCCCAGAGAAAACACACTTTCGCTTCCAACATTTAACCATTTTATCTCAGCGTATCAGTTGGCCAGACACTACCAGAGCTAGCCAATAACCCTGCTGGAAGGTCGTGTGTTTCTGGTTTTATTTTCCCCCATAAAGAAAATGTTTGTGATCCAGTTATCATCTTACATTCCGTTTTTCACTACAGCCTCATGTTTGTCCCCAGACGTACAACACAGTACGGTAGTGACCTCACTAATGACGTCACGATTCTCGACCACAGCAGAGCCACCCAGACGTCGCCTGGAACACTGTTGACGTCATTCGTATCACTCATGTATGTAACACTGACACTGGTGAAGTGACTGACACTGGTGAAGTGACTGACACTGGTGAGGTGACTGACACTGGTGAGGTGACTGACACTGGTGAGGTGACTGACACTGGTGAAGTGACCGACACTGGTAGAGTGACTGACACTGGTAGAGTGACTGACACTGGTGAAGTGAGTGACACTGGTGAGGTGACTGACACTGGTGAATTGACCGACACTGGTAGAGTGACTGACACTGGTGAAGTGAGTGACACTGGTGAAGTGACCGACACTGGTGAAGTGACCGACACTGGTGAAGTGACCGACACTGGTGAAGTGACCGACACTGGTGAAGTGACCGACACTGGTGAAGTGACTGACACTGGTGAAGTGACTGACACTGGTGAAGCGACTGACACTGGTGAGGTGACTGACACTGGTGAGGTGACTGACACTGGTGAGGTGACTGACACTGGTGAGGTGACTGACACTGGTGAGGTGACTGACAATCTGACAGTTATTTTGATAACGTGACGTGTTTCAAAGATGTCTAAGAAATCCATTTAGACATCTGGTGCTTTTAGACAATGTTGCAGACATTTGACATGTCACAAATGTTTCATATCACCTTCAACATTTTAAGGAAACATTACTTCTAACTGAAAATATCGTAACGTGTTGACCCAACTCCTGCAAGATATTCATCTTTCTTAAATACTGAAGTTCTTTTGGTTAAGAGACACTGTAGGTATCTGGTTGACCCTGGTTGGTCGCACACAGTGTACAGTGTAGGTATCTGGTTGACCCTGGTTGGTCGCACACAGTGTACAGTGTAGGTATCTGGTTGACCCTTGTTGATCGCACACAGTGTAGGTATCTGGGTGACCCTGGTTGATCGCAGACAGTGTAGGTATGTGGTTGACCCTGGTCGGCTGTGGGAGGTTCTCTGTCCTGGCTGTACAACAGTGACTTGGGTAGAGAACCAGACAGATGTTCTGGCGGGAAAGTTACGAACAGACTTGATGTTCGTCTGTTGGGTCTGAAGCATGATCCTCGAGGCGGATGTAACTAAGTGATCTAACACTTTCAAATGTGATCTAACACTTTCTAATGTGATCTAACACTTTCTAATGTGATCTAACACTTTCTAATGTGACCTAACCACTTACAAGTGCCCTCCACCAAGCGCTCTCACGTCTGACTCAAGTGCATCGACAGCCTTCAGCAGATGCGTCCGTACTACTCCCTGAAAACGGGTCATGGGTTCAGGACTTGACACCCGCAGTGAGACGTGACGTAAATGCGTAAAAGATTATGATTTAGCACTACGACAGTTTTACACGTGATGAGTTCATCCGGAGGATAACGACCATTAGGAACGCTCATACAGTCGTTAACAACCATTGCCACCAACAGTTCCCTGCATTCCAGGAAAATACCTCGTGATGGGGACGGTCTGGAAGCCTGGAATGCATTCCAGCTCCCCCTCCCTCATCCCTAAGTCTCCACCGCAGAGTCAGTTTGATTTCCAGGATGATTACGAAGATACTACAGTGTAGGCCACAGTCCCACCTGTGGTCCGTATGAAACGAGGAAACCATCGTTTGCTTCGTGATAGAAATGAATGAAGTGCCTCGATTCTATACTGAATAGATTAATAATTCACTGATACGTTCATTCACCGCTGAGCAAAACATTAGTTACTGAGCCTAACTTACTGGACAAATGATCAATTGCTTAGCTTCTGAACAGACCAGTAAGTGCTGATCTGTTAGTAACCAAACAGATGAATATTTATTGAGCAATTACTGAAGAAAACAGTATTAATTCTTATCAATTACATAACAAACCATTGATAACTGAGCCTCGGTTATCATCAAACAAGTTAAGCAGCTGGTGTTGAGGATTGGGTTGTTAATGAATCAACGAAAACTGACGATGGTTCCTTACTTCCCTGCATCCCAGTCATCCTCATGAAGAGTGAGGTGGTCTGTCTCATCATTCACTCATGATTCACTTCATCTTTAACTCATGATTCACCTCATTTTAACTCATGATTCACCTCATCTTTAACTCATGATTCACCTCATCTTTAACTCATGATTCACCTCATTTTTAACTCATGATTCACCTCATCTTTAACTCATGATTCACCTCATTTTTAACTCATTATTCACCTCATTTTTAACTCATGATTCACCTCATCTTTAACTCATGATTCACCTCATTTTTAACTCATGATTCACCTCATCTTTAACTCATGATTCACCTCATTTTTAACTCATGATTCACCTCATCTTTAACTCATGATTCACCTCATCTTTAACTCATGATTCACCTCATCTTTAACTCATGATTCACCTCATCTTTAACTCATGATTCACCTCATCTTTAACTCATGATTCACCTCATCTTTAACTCATGATGCACTTGGTTTTAAACTAGTTTGATTCGTCAACGATGAACAGATCGAACGATGCAAGATGAGAACAACCAGAGATCACAACATGAGATTAAGCAAGAAACTTGTTAAGAGAAGTTGTAAGTGAGAATGTTTATATTGTACAATAGTAATGAAACAACTGAATAATGGAATGTTGAAAGGACATAATACTGCAGTTTAGTAGTTATAATTACAAAATATAATACGATACAGCAACAAAAACTCAAGAGTATACTAATTATCGAAAGTAACATTTCCCTCTACGACAAAGTACAAAACACAAATAAATAGAAAAATACAAAATGATAAAAGGAAAATAACAAAATTAATCCTAAAAGAAACTAAGAATACTAACGGTAGAATATTGTAGCAACAAAATCTTTGAATATTCTCTGCATTCAGGAAGTGGTCTTCATGGTGTACAGGTCATCGCTGGGCGGCGGAATATCCTTAACTGCTTGACTTCCAACGATGTTTACGTCACCTGGACACACTGTCCACAACAGACACGTCAAACACACAGGACTGTGTGGCGGGGTTCCAACCCACACTACTGAGCTCTCAACCCCACGTCGTATCTTTCAGTGATTGGTTCGATGGTACGTTCACTGGCTCGTTCACTGCTGTGTGCACTGGTTCTTTCATTAGTTCTATCGAACGTTAACTGGTTCGGTCACTGGTTTGTTTACTGGTTAGTTCACTGCTTTGTTCACTGGTTCTTTCAATAGTGCCATCGAACGTTAACTGGTTCGGTCACTGGTTTGTCTACCGTTTCGTTCACTAGTTTGTTCACTGCTTCGTCCACTGATTTCGTACCCACAACATTGCCCAGGCGGCCCGGCCAACACCAGGTCGTCCCTCGATGGTACAGTGAGTTAAGGAGGACCCATCACCGACGGCTGATGTGAACCCCATTTTGATTGGCTGCCATAACTCATCCTCAGGCGCAGATTGGCTAAAATCACGATTCCCGGCTCTCATTGGCTGGCAAAAACGCGTTTTCCTGCCCCGTTAGTTCCGTAAATCGCTCCTCTATGATCTAATTGCCCTTTGAACCTCCCTCCCCCACACACACACTCCGCCTGTTATCGCGTCAGTGGGCAATCTTTATCTCGTATGGGTAGTTAGGTGCACTTCTGGGCTCTGACTGGTATACACAAATCACTCGTCCAGGACCCTAATTGCCTATCAATTGCTCTTCAATGCTGTGTGGAGCCATCTGTCAACTGGTCTCTTCCCTAAACCAATTAGCAGGATGCAACAGATTGGTTGATCGAGCTACAAAACACGGACCTCCGCCTTAACAAGCAGCATGTCCAGCCATCGTCTGTGTGACCCTGAGATAGAGTATAATGAAGCAGTTTCAATTTCCGGGTTACAGTCTTGCTGTAACTTTATTTTCTACTGTAAAGCGGAGTCACTGGTAGAGCGAACTCATGTGTGTTTGATGTAAGTCCTTGATAGCGACACAGGTTGGATATCATAATGCAAGATCTTCACTATGTCAGCAGTACACAGCCATCGAATCATGCACACACTATTACGGGGTACAGAGGGAAACATATCGGATACAGGCAGGGAGGTACATACATACGTAGATACAGACATAGATGGCTGCCATCACTATCATGTACACCCTTGAACCCTTTATAGAGGCTAACAGCAGCTTCGAGGCCGCGCTCCACGCAGGAGCATGGTAAGGTGGGTTCCTTTAGGTACCTTTCCATTCGCCGACGATGATACGGCTTGGTTGATGGTGACTGAGCAGCATCAAAGATGGCGAGAGAAACAGTGAAGGAGAAAGATTGTAGAACTTCATCCCAGGTCTACAGATGAGGCAGGAAGGTTATAGGAAGGTTATAGGACGAGAGATAACCGAAAGAAGGAGGAAAATTCCACAGTTTAACGAGAGGGATAACGGTCAATCCTCGAGTGGCTGGACTGCACACAGAAACTGTAGGAAGCAGCAGCCACACGTGTGCCTCAGGTCTGAGCAGGTAGACAAGCAGACAACTCCCAAGAACAGTGGTAGAGAAAGAGCAACATTGTGACGTACGGAATAGCAAGATGGATGAGATGTGGCGCCAGAATGAATGAGGTGGATGAATGTTGACGCCATTATGGCTAACTGAGTGTGAGACACCAAGCAACGTACACTGCTCATCTCTCTCTCTCTCTCTCTCTCTCTCTCTCTCTCTCTCTCTCTCTCTCTCTCTCTCTCTCTCTCTCTCTCTCTCTCTCTCTCGTCGTACACATGTATAAACCTTTCCCAGCAGATATGTGAGCCGGTTCGTCAACCCTTGATATGGGCTACGCACTCACCTGACACGCAACAACACACTCGGAGACCTCACAACATACTCTGTGTAATCACACACTCTGCTGTCCAACGTCGGATTCTGCTGATGCGTAACGCACCCTGGAGTGCACAACATACTCGAACAACATACTCTATGATGATCCACGCTATATAACTCTACTGATCACACCAGATTATGAAGAGTCATTACCATACTTAACAGGCTCACAACACACTCTAATGACAGTATCACACTTAACTTAAACTGGCAACCACCAAAGTCTGTTACCACACCACACTTTACAGCCACACACCATAATCTTGACCTCACCAGAGTTTATCAACACACCCTAGCCACGCACCGTCCTCGCACGCAGGTCACCTGGTGCGTGCAGCCCACACTCTTCTAGAGTGCGTCGTGAGTTATCGCCACGAAACCTTACGATTTCCTTAAGAAGGTAAGGTTACAATGAGGACTTTGATCCTGCCGGTGTGTGCGTGTGTGTGTGTGTGTGTGGGTGTGTCCATGCATACGTCTGTACGCCTATCTGTGTGTATCATAATGTACACATTTGTGTACGTGTGTCGATTTTTGTCTAAGAGCGTTTGTGAATACATACCTCTTGTATGACAACATGTATAGATTTCCTGATATAAGCCGTGTATACATGTGTATGTATGTTTGCAATTGTTTCTCTTACTGCATGTGTACAATTATGTATTCCTAAAAATATACAATTTTCATATCACGTTCGTAGTATTTGCCTTGTATCCATTCATTTCTACATGCATCCATACATATGTATCATCATATGTATGACTGTACATGGGAATATTTACATATATTTGCCTGTATGTGTTTGTATATAAGCGGACATTAAATGTTTGTGTATCAGAAATCTTAACACAAATACAATTTTCCAGAGAAATGATTTCGACACTTCCCTTAGGGACTTTCCCTGAAGAGCCTGAAGTTTGTATGGTAGAGGGTGATTATCAGGGTCATATCTTAGCACTAGGGACCCCCAGACCCTGGACTAGAGATGTTCATAAGGGCGTGTTTCAAGTACCAGGGGAAACATTAGGTCTTCTCCCTCAGTAGGTCCTGGTCTAAGAGGTCTGTCTGTCCTGGCGGTACAGGCCACCGAAAGATGTACAAAGATAAACCCATAATGGTAAATCTCTCTCTCTCTCTCTCTCTCTCTCTCTCTCTCTCTCTCTCTCTCTCTCTCTCTCTCTCTCTTTACCTCTCCTCCCTAGTTTTCAGGTCGCACCTGAACCAGGACCTGACCGACATTTACAGGACGACCAAGACGAGTATTAAGGACCACAATGAGACCAACATGAAGACCTCCCCCTCCCTCCTCCCTCCTCCCTCAGGACCTCACTAAGACCAGAATCAAGACCAATAAGACCATCATCAGGAGGACACTGAAACTAATGACCCGTCAATAAAGACAGTTTGTCTCCCCAAACGACCAATTAGGACAAGTCTTGTAACCATTTGTCATTCTGATACAATCTGTGCTATGTTAGCTCATTTGCATATGACGCAACTTATGCTATGTTAGTCATTTGCATAAAATTTTTTCCTAACAAACTGGTTCCATTATCACTGTACGTCTGTTTGTATCTACACATATAAGTCATTATGTGGACGGGAGAACTATCTTGTTCCTACAGTTAATTGAAACATGATAATGAAAGACTGAGTACCCTGGGAAGGCATGAGTTTAAGATTCTTTTTATCTACAAGTGAACTTTGCTAAGTAAACCTGACGTAATATAAGTACCTCAATGTGTACTTACTTTTATAAGCACTAACTTACGTTCCCGTCTTGCAGAAAATACTCTGGTGCTACTTTATCAAAGATGATTTTGTTAATTACTGATAATATCCTGAAAGTTAAGACATTGAATGGTAAATGAAGTGATACTGATTTCCGATGACATGTGTCAGAACAACTCTGTGAGGAGAGACACGATTATGAGGCGGTGTTTTAAATCTTCGCTTCATGAAGAAAATGAAACACGATAAGTTCCCATGTGCACTTTCGTGTAATAATCACATCATCAGGGGAGACACGAGAGAGAAATATAAATCAGTTGATATACAACGAAGAGACGTAGCTAGGACGCCATCTGGTATATATTGTCCACTTTCACTATAAGATCATTTCATAAATTTCTCAAACAATATATAGTTTGCTTTTCTTTCATCACTCATGTGATTAATCCTCAAGGCTGGCCATCGCATGACGTCACTGGTTAAAAATTTAATCAAAATGCAAAATGCATGAATTGCCAGGCGTTCCCATTATACTTGGAAACTAAGGGCTCTCAGCTGGACCGGAAAACTGGACCGGTCCAGCAGGACTGGACCCGAGACTGGCTTGAGTCCTGGGTCTGGCCCAGTGTTATCCTGGACCTGGACCGGATGATGAGGATGGACCGGTTCTTAAGGATTGACGTAGGTCAGCATACGTTCCGCAAAGTGATAAGGGGGAAAGATTACATGCCACGTATTCCCTGCTTGTCGTAGAAGGCGACTAAAAGGGGGAGGGGGAGCGGGGGGCTGGAAAATTTGGAAAATTTTGGAAAATTTTGGAAAATTAATGTTTTTTAAGAAATATCAATTTTCCAAAAGAAGGAACAGAGAAGGTGGCCAGGTGAGGATATTCCCTCAAAGGTCCAGTCCTCTGTTCTTAACGCTACCTCGCTAACATAGGAAATGACGAATAATATGAATGATAGAAAAGATATATATATATATATATATATATATATATATATATATATATATATATATATATATATATATATATATATATATATATATATATATATATATATATAAAATGACTTTGTTTAGACATCTGTTAGCCTTTGGTAAAAGGTGACATCAGGTCTACACAAGGCAGTGTGAGCATGTCTGTTGAAGCGCAACAGAAGCCAGCAGGCAGAACCAACAGAGGTGGAGCAATAACAGGGCAATAAATCAGCCGTTGCCGCACCAAATGAATGTTATAAACTCAACAATGAAGATGAATTACTTTCTGGCGTTAGTTTGTGAACAATTTTATGTTCAACCTGACTGGGTCCTGCCTTCCTACTGGGCCCCGGTGTGGTAATGGGTCCTGCCTCTGTGGTGGAGGTTTATGACCCCAGTCATAGATACTTTATCTCTCTTTATCTTTATTTTCATCTATTTACCCGTCTACCAGGTTATCTGCCTATGTATCTGTCTATCTCTCATGTGTGACTCCTCTCCCACCCTCCACATAGGGACCAACACATACACCCTTCCTACATATTATCTACAACGTGAGTCTCCTGCACCACACACACACACACACACACACACACACACAAGATAAAGACACAACAGCAAACATGGCGTCGCAAACAACTGTCTTCCCTCCCAACAACTCCTGTTGTTTACGTCCAGCATCTCGAGACACGAGTGTATGTGTGTCACCTTGTTTACCTGCGCTGCACACATTAATTAAGGAACTGTTGTCATAAAGATATATACATATGTACACGTCTTTCTTATGGTTCTGCAACAGGAGGGAAGCCTTTGTCATGGCCTCAGGTAACAAGGAACACGTCCTGGGACGCCCACGGAGCGACCCACCTGGGACTCAGGTACGTTAATTAGTCACTTCCGGTACGAGGGCCCGCGGGGTCCGGTCCTCTGTGACGTCACAACATTGTCTCGCCAAGCTTAGATCTTCTTTCTTGGTAACTCTCTCTCTCTCTCTCTCTCTCTCTCTCTCTCTCTCTCTCTCTCTCTCTCTCTCTATATATATATATATATATATATATATATATATATATTTTTTTTAATTTTCCAAAAGAAGGAACAGAGAAGGGGGCCAGGTGAGGATATTCCCTCAGTGGCCCAGTTCTCTGTTCTTAACGCTACCTCGCTAACGCGGGAAATGGCGAATAGTTTGAAAAAAAAAAAAAAAAATATATATATATATATATATATATATATATATATATATATATATATATATTTATTATCGCCATACTTGATCGCCGTTTCCCGAGTCAGCAAAGTAGCGCCAGGAAACTGACAAAGAATGGCCCATCCACACACACACACACACATGCCCTGGTTCAGTCCATTGATAGCACGTCGACCCCTGTATACCACATCGTTCCAATTCACTCTATTCGTTACACAGCTCTCGCCCTCCTGTATGGTGAGGCCCCGATCGCTCAGACCTTTTCACTCCATCCTTCCATCTAAGTATACAAAGATAGATAGATAAAGATAAATATCAACAGTTAAAGATCCATCTATCTAAGTATACATAGACAGACAGATAAAGATGAATATGAACAGTTGAAGAGACACAGCCAAGACCCGCAACTTCGACGGAATAACAGTAACAATCATGTGACACTTCCCACACATGGATCAAACATAGTTGCCACGATGCCTCGGCCAAATTCTCGTCTTGCTCAATAATTTATCAAGGTCTGGTTAACCAGGAAGCATTTACCTCGAGTTAATGCACTTCCTCGTGCAATTTAAATGCTCTGGCCGTCGCTTGAGACCACTAATCTCATCCTCCACGAAATACTCCAGCCTGAAGGAGACATTTTGTTACCAGCTGGTGTATTGATGAGCACCAGCTGTGGCCTTCACTACGACCTACACTACACAAGACCCGACGGCGGGCGTGACCTAGTGTTAGTGGTCAATAAACGAGAGAGAGAGAGAGAGAGAGAGAGAGAGAGAGAGAGAGAGAGAGAGAGAGAGAGAGAGAGAGAGGACCCATAAAGTTTTCTCACCGAGTCTCACCACTACTTGGCCAGGAGATCTATAACATATAATTCCAATCGGGAAACGGCGATCAAGTATGATGAATAAGATGATGAATGTGTGTGTGTGTGTGTGTGTGTGTGTGTGTGTGTGTGTGTGTGTGTGTGTGTGTGTGTGTGTGTGTGTGTGTGTGTGTAATTACATATACTGAGATATACAAGAGGACACTGGGCTGCTATCTGCTATCCCTTCCTACCATTTGAGACGCTCTACGCACTCATTCAACACACTCCACTCACTCAGCACACTGCACTCACTCAACACACCTCACACACGCACTCCACTCACTCCACTCACTCAACACACCTCACACACGCACACAACACACCTCACGCACCTTATGTAATAATTATCACAGTGAGACGTGTGGTCTGCCACTCAACACTCACGTGGGCGTCCAGGTGTTGTGTTGACTCAACGTAAACAGTAGTAAAGCAACGTATGTGATAATAATAATAATAATAATAATAATAATAATAATAATAATAATAATAATAATAATAATAATAATAATAATAATAATAATAATAATAATAATAATAATAATAATAATGATGATAATAATAATATTAACAATATTTATAACTATAAGATAAATGAATAATTATGATTTTCCAGATGCTGGGAGAATCTTGGGAACATACTCAAATACAATGACTTTTACGTAATTATTATAACATCTGTTAATCTCTTTTATTTTCACAAAGTTTGTGTTCACTGAGAGACTAAATTCTCTTGTTCTACTGATAATATGTCCAAAGACTCGGACTTTTGGGGTAAATTCCAAACACAGATTATGCAAAACTACGTATTACACAGATTCATAAAGATAAACAAAATTAGAAACATTATGAAGGTAATGATTCATTCATGAACGCATGATTCTCTGTGGACGTTTCATTCATTATTCTGTTCATTCTAGAATTCATTCACAAAACTCTCACCTCTGTGGGTTAAGTAGATATTTACATATACAAGATTTCCATGTAAACATCTTTCAGACATTTTCTTATTCTCCTTACTAAAGTCACAGGTAAACAAATCATTCGCTAAATGAATTTCTCATCGTCAGATAATTTCATTCACAACCTCTATAGTAATTGATGGTTATTAAACGCTGGGAAGGCTGGAGGAGGTGTGGCATGTCCTTGTCTTGCGGCAAGTCTCCAGCTCAGAGAAATGGGTCAATGGTTGTCCCCAGGTCAGATAAAGAGAGCAGGGAAGTCCCCAGGTCAGATAAAGAGAGCAGGGAAGTCCCCAGGTCAGATAAAGAGAGCAGGGAAGTCCCTAGGTCAGATAAAGAGAGCAGCGATATTCCCAGGTCAGAGATATAGGAGAAGGATGTCCCCAGGTCAGAGATATTGGGTAGGAATGTCCCCTTCCGAGGGAGCCGGGAAGAAGAGATGTCCTTCTAGATAAAAGAAGAATATGTCCCAACACAGATCTGCAGCAGGAGCTTATCTCACCCACCGGGTCAATGGTGAGATCAACCAAGGATCGAACCTGGTTACCACCAACAGCAAGTCTAGCATCAAGACCACCTCTCCACGTCCCCCTCACGTTACCCTCCTGGGTCTTGGTTGGTGTAGCCACATCCCGCGAGGGAGGCAGCACGGAGGCTGGTGGGATCAGTGAAACTTTTAATGAGTTTGTGTTGGTCGGCCACACAGACCGGACGAGAGTTTCCCAGTGTCGTTAGCAGAGATGCTGGCGTATGATGAGTCGTGTCTGTAATTACCTACTGGTAATGACCTATTTGTACTAGACGACGGCTGGGGGAGGGGAGGGGGGGGGTAGTAATTCTACACACGTGGGGCCCCCACCTCTTGTACTTCCTCTCCTGTCATGCAGCTTTTTCATCGGTAGACACAGTACATCTTCCCACGTCGCATCACCCAGTACCAAAGTAACTAAAATGTATCCACGAACCACCAGTAGAGTACTCACCTCGCCATAGCTCTTCTCTATCGAGGATCTTTGTTTCGTGAAGTTCCTGAAAAGCAGAATGAATCTTATGAGTTTCCAGGAAGATGAGAAAAATGGCCTAAAATGCAGACAGTAGCGACAAGCTATATCTCAAACAAACAAACAATAAAATGCTTGATTAAGAATTAGTATAAATTTCATGAAAGGCTTCTGCATCTGAAACATCAACCTGAAATATTCTATAATGCTTCCTAGGGTAGACAAGCAGCAAATAAGTAATGAAGTATATCAAACGAGTGATTATTTCAAAGCTTAATTACACAATGACCCTAAACCACTATTAGGAGTCCAGAATAAGTTCTGCATGGATACAGGACAGATTCCTGTGGTGTGAGCAGTACCTTGATGATGAAGTTGTGATATGATCTGTCAAGTTTAGCCTCACGAAAAGTGACTCTTCACTAGAGGTGTCAACACAGGCAGGTGGAGTCCGGTAACAGAGAGAGAGAGAGAGAGAGAGAGAGAGAGAGAGAGAGAGAGAGAGAGAGAGAGAGAGAGAGAGAGAGAGAGAGAGATCATATCAAAAGGATATGTAAGTAATTACTTAAACCGTGCAGGTGGCGTGTAAAAGGGCGAGTTTCTATAGGTGAGAGTGAGGCAGGGTGTATGGGAGAGGATGTTGGGGAGTTTGTATACGTGAGGATGAGTGAAAGTATAGAGGGATCAGGGAGTGTGAAACAGCAAGGTCCAAAGGCCACAATAGCAGGTTGACTGATTGTACTATGGGCCTTTAACGGGCCAGCTAACTTTAAGTGCCTTGGACGGCCTGAAGGCTGTATTATGGGCCTTGGATGATGCAACGATTGTATGCAAGACCTTGCAGAACACACAGGTCCCCCCACCCCCACATGACTCCATAAACTCAGGCACACATTGTGCACTCGAGAGCACCGGACCAGGTGTTTACATACACACAGGAAAGTGTTGGGAGAAATGCGAAGACCATTGAGGGAATATTGTTTATCGAGAGCTCAGGAGGACGTGTTGAGGACGGGCCATCACCAGGCTACACTGGATATACGTCTGGGTTCGCCCAGCCTGAGCAGGGCTGATTTACGGCCCAGCCAGGCCACCAGCACCGCATTTTCCAGGGCGATCATAAGATAAATCTTAGAAAACAGAAGGTGGAGCGCCATTCTCCTGTTCAGGGAGACTTTAAAACACGGATCAGGAGCTCGGCCAGGGCTGGGGAAAGATGTAGCTGGGTGTGGTGACAGTGGTGGCAGAATAAAGCAAAACTCCAGTGAAGTTTGTGTTCGACTAACCATGAGACGACATGACAAAACAAACTTTTAAGAGACGTAATATCGAATTGGCTTCCTACCACAGATGCTGGTTGTGTACAGGGACCCTGAGTGTTTTCTCTTTACACATACACTTGTCATACACTTCAGTGGACGAGGGGAGAGAGAGCAGAAAGTGTAAGTTTAGTATGTGTAACGCTAGGAGGTAGGGTGTGGCTTGAGGCCAAAGGCAGCCAGTGTATGAAACTGTTTTCGTATCGGGAAATCGAGATACGTAAACACGCTCACATCCATTCTCCAGCTGTCACGTGTAATGTACCGAAACCACAGCTCCCTCTCCGCATCCAAGACCCACAGACTTTTCCATGGTTTACCTCAGACGCCCCACATCCCCTGGTTCAGACCACTGACAGCTCGGTAACCACTGTGTATCACTTCATTCCAGTCCACTTCTGTCCCTTGCACGCTCTCTCTCTCTCTCTCTCTCTCTCTCTCTCTCTCTCTCTCTCTCTCTCTCTCTCTCTCTCTCTCTCTCTATGAGACCACTGACCAACAAGGGCCTCGGACAAGAAAAAGTTCTCATTATCCTCTACAGACAGTTTATACGCTCTACACTTCACTACGCCTCGCCTTTACAGTCATCCACCATCGAAAGACCAAACATGAAATAACACAGCACACAACAGAGAGCACTCAGAACAATCACCGTTTGCGCAGCAGCAACAATCATCCAACACTTTGTACAATAACATGAAAATAATTCAGCAAACCCCCATCCCCGAGCGACTTTACCCAGCACTCAACCCCTCCCACCTCAACCGCCTCATAACCACCCAACAACCTTCAGGAACCAACACAAAACTTCCTCTTGCCTCAAACTTCAACAACCTATTCTCACAGATCCTCCCCTCCCAAGCCGACATGACACTGACAAACCATATTCAAACTGTAATAACTCAACAAGCAATAAACAGTTACCACCATCAACTTATTTCTAAACTCCACTCCACTAGACATACATCCATATGAAGAATATATCTCAAAATCAAAAATCCAAAACTCTGTATTTGAAAGATTAGATAAATACTTCGACTAACGATTTCGAAGCAAAATTAGAACTTGACAGTGTAAGATACGTGACGTGACTCACCTAATGTCCTCCAGGAGGTCACATTCCTGCTGGTTCTTGGCCAGTAACTTGGACACTTGTTCACTATGAAGATTTTTACAGACTTTAAGGTAGTTTCCCTGCAAGAAAAGAAAACGGGATTTGAGACTTGGAGGAAGGGATGATGCATCGAGTTTCTTCTTATCAGTTGGCTGCAGGAGCATTCACCCCCCCCCCCCCCCTCAGATGAGGAGGGAGTGAGGGGGTCAGCTCCCTTCAGGCTCCTCAGCCGTACATATAAAATTCATATTTCTTACATATCTAAAAATAATTCAGTCACCTTCATTCCCAGTCGGGATGATTCTGAAAGAAAGAAAGAAAGAAATTATCTCCTCTTGAGGGATGCTGACGTGTCTTTACCTCCCTCATCCCACACTTGGGATAAGCTGGGACTCTGTTTACACTCATCCCGAGGCGCTAGACCTCCAGATGGCTTCAGAAAATCTTTTGTTGACTCTCCACCCAGAAGATGATTTACCAATCTTGTCCCAAACAGGATTAGAAGAGAATCGTCCACAGTCTCTCTCTCTCTCTCTCTCTCTCTCTCTCTCTCTCTCTCTCTCTCTCTCTCTCTCTCTCTCTCTCTCTCTCCGCACGGTACACCCGTCGTACCATGCATGGTGCGTACCGCCAGGTGACGGTACGTGCCTCCGTGCCTCGTGCACCCGACACCCCGCACTGCACGCCTCGCCAAACAGTTTCATGGATCATGGCGTAAAAGCCTCCAGTCACAGCTGACAAACTATTGAATTGGCCAGAGTCCATGTTTCTTTTTTCTTACTGTTCGTTCCAGGAAGTCCAGAAGCTCTGGAAATTCCTGGATGTGTAATCGACCTTCATTTGTTTAGATTCTAATTTGGTTTGTGAATATTCGACCTGGGTCTGCATATGCTCGATACGGGTCTTGCAGATATTTGACCTCGTTCTGCATATATTCGACAACCTCTGTATATTCGACCCTGATCTGCATATGCTCGACCCCCGGTTTGTAATTACTCGACAAGACATAACTGGCATTTAATATCGTCGATCCAGATATGTTTCACGGGCCTGGCATACCTCTGGTTGAGGGAGTATACTTCATGAAGTATATAGTCCCAGTATGATACATATGGATATGTGTCCTAGTGATACGTGACCTTTGGACGATCTTTTCACTAGTGAACTATATTCACTTCCCAGTAAACCTGTACTACTTGACTAGAATATAGAATGGTACCCTACCTTACGATATAGCAAGTTGGCCCTGGCATTGAGAGGTGTGTGTGTGTGTTGTGTGTGTGTGTGTGTGTGTGTGTGTGTGTGTACCCTCGCGTGTTGACGCCAAGTTAGGCGTTCCTTCGCGTACCTTTGTACATCAGACCCACATGCGAGCCAGCACAGCTCCACATTCTTTAAATAAATGGATAGAACCTCACGATATGAGGTGCATCTCTCTCTCTCTCTCTCTCTCTCTCTCTCTCTCTCTCTCTCTCTCTCTCTCTCTCTCTCTCTCTCTCTCTCTCTCTCTGTCCTAGTATCTAGAACTGCCAGAGAGCGTACGTCCCAGCAAGTATGGTGTTATGATAGTTCGAAGACTCACAATCCACAAGCAAACCCACCATGACCCATCGTGACCCACCATGACCCACCATGACCCACCGTGACCCACCATAACCCACCATGACCCACCATAACCAAGCAGCTATTTCAGGCACCATCCAGGGCCTCTCTAACCACGGCGCCCGTGTCCTGTGTGTTTTAATCTTCATCAAAGTTTTCTGGATATAATTAAAAAGTTCCGGGTAATGACCCAGTAACTTGCAAACTCTCCTGCTTCAAAGCAGAGTCGGGGGGGGGGGGGTAATAAGGGGTGTTAGTATTAGATTCTAAAAAAAAGATTTTTGCTTTCTCGTTCCTGAAGATGGCTGATCAACCCAGTCACCACTGTGACCCTTATTACACCAAGGTCAACATCATTTTGAAGACGACATTAATTTGAAGTTAGGAACCAAAAGTGAAAGCAATTCTAAAGTTGCTAGATTCGATTCGAAACAGACAGATACTGAAACCTGCAGAACACTGATCTAGTATGATGAAGTGTGCTGTAACCAACAGAGGATCAAGTACAGCAAGTTACAACGAGGTAGTGTTAGGTACAGTAAGATACAGTAGCGGTATTTGTACCCTACCGCTGTAGGTACAGTCTGTCTGGGTTCATATCGTCTGTTTTCTGTGTGATCAACCCGACCTTTCCCGCATCCCTGGCTGGGTAACCCACCCGGGTATCAGATCCTACGCCGGGTATCAGATCCTACGCCGGGTATCAGATTCTACGCCGGGTATCAGATCCTACGCCGGGTATCAGATCCTACGCCGGGTATCAGATCCTACGCCGGGTATCAGATCCTACGCAGGGCATCAGATCCTACGCCAGGTATCAGATCTTACGCAGGGTATCAGATCCTACACCAAGTATCAGATCTTACGCAGGGCATCAGATCCTACGCCGGGTATCAGATCCTACGCCGGGTATCAGATCCTACGCAGGGCATCAGATCCTACGCCAGGTATCAGATCTTACGCAGAGCATCAGATCCTACACCAAGTATCAGATCTTACGCAGGGTATCAGATCCACAATATCCCTGTATCTGTAGAGATCCAGTTCTTTGTATAAGTTACAATACTGAATAGCCTGTTTACGACGGCACTAGTCACTTATCGTTGGCTGTATGTATCATTATCGTACAGACAATCAGTAACAGATGAGCCGTATGTTTCACACTTTTCGTCATCATCAGGTCTTTCCGAGAGTGATCTCGTGAACTTTAACCTTTCGTCCTAAGTGATCGATTCTATAATCATAACCTTTGACCTTGTCTGACTGCACTATATCCATGACTTTCCACCTGACCCTTTGTGACCTTATTCATCTTGTAATTTCATCCCATGACCTTTTGTTTATTCTAAGAGACGAATATCCTAATCAACAACCTTTGACCTTAACATAGGTGTTAATATCAGGTTAGGTCAAGATTTGACCTCTCTGACCTAAGCAAGCAACTAGCGTCTGTACTCACAGACGGAAAGTGACAACAGAAACACAGACAAGAGACAGACAGACAGACAGACAGCAATAAAACTCAACTCACCTCCTCGTTCAGTTACTCTCACTAGGTCTTATACCATTTTAGACTTTCCAACTTGCATATCAATCATTATGCTTGCCTTGTGACGTAGAACTACGACAAACGATGTTCTCTATGATAACTCGATATTCAAAATCAAAAATGGCCTTTGTGTCTTGTGGTGAAATTGTTTAAATAATCTACTTTTCTTGTTTGTATGTTTTCCCTCAATAACATTTCCTTGTTCTTCAGTTAGACTGGTTTGTGATTCAGCAACACTTGTTTGTTCTTCAGTAATATTCGTTAGTTTTCCATTAGCATCTGTTCGTTCTTTACAACATTCATTTGTTCTACAATCCTCGCTACATCTTCGCCACATCCTCGCTACGATTCTCGTTACAATCCTCGCTACAATCCTCGCTACGTCCTCTCTACATTCTCGCTACAACCCTCGCTACATCACATCCTTGCTACAACCCTCGCTACATCCTTGCTACAACCCTCGCTACATCCTCGCTACAACTCTCGCTACATCCTTGCTACAACCCTTGTTACTTCCTCCTTGTGTTTAGTTTGCTTCCAGCACGCGACTGTGGAGGCTTTCCCCTGGCTGGTCTGGTCGCCGCTATAAGGTCGAGGTCGACGACACAGGTCACCGCTGTATTAAGTTACACACAGAACCAGTAGGTTTCAGGGTTGATGGAGAGCGTGTATACAGGATAATAGTCAAATGTTGGAGAGGAAATTCTAACCCTCTATAGCAATGTATGTCTATATCCTCAGTCCGAAAGCTTAGGTTCTATATCCCTGGCCGCAGGGTAAGGGGTTGGTGCTATTGGATTCTGCAGATATCAGTTCCAACTCCCTACGGCGGTATTCAGTTCTGTTTTAGTAATATATTCCTCGGCGGTATAGAGGAAGCGAATGTCTATTCTGAAACGACAGAAAATCATTTTTGAGTGTACGTTCGTTCGTCCCGACTTCCCATACTCTCACACACAGCATATGTAAACATACTGCCATATAACCCCAAGAGATTTCTCCCATTCTGTGCAACATCCCCGAAGATCGTATCGCCATCCCCTCTACCATACCCACAGCCAAGGCAAAGACTCAACATACAGGTTCCTTCTTGCTTCAGATGGTCTGTGATCAGTATTGCCGGAGGAGAGAGAGAGAGAGAGAGAGAGAGAGAGAGAGAGAGAGAGAGAGAGAGAGAGAGAGAGAGAGAGAGAAGCAATATGTCTCCTACCAGTCAAGGACAGTGACCCAGCCATGCACCAACTTGGACGAGGATAGAATCGGAGGGAAGCGTTGCCTGAATACGTAATGTTACCTGGAGAAGACCGGGAGGACCTGGGGACCTAGGGGGAAGCGGGAAGACCTGTGGTTGCGACCTGGAGAGGTCCCAGGTCTGGCTGGCTCTCAAGCTTATGGACATATTTGTAACTGAAATGCAAACTAGACTCTATCTAGCTGAGCCTGGTTCCAACTAGCTTAACCCTGGTTCCATTAGCAATATGGACATTTAGAATTAGAACACACACACACACACACACACACACACACACACACACACACACACACACACACACACACACACACACACTATGTTTTCGAGAACTGGATTTTCTTTCCGCTTGTATTCCCAAACACGGAAACCACTGAAACTTTGCCTGGTATGCCCTCAGAAAACGTTGAGAGGGATCCCACACTTTTCACTCACTTCTTTGTGGCCACAACTTACATAGAAAGCTGGAAACTGCGTTCAAAGTTTCCTCCCAGACCTCCGTTTTTCTTGCTGCTCTTTTCGTATAGGAAACGAGAGAAATTAGTTTGAATTGTTTCCAAGCATATTACATAATTCATGTAATTACGTCCCAAATTATGCATCAATTTGCAGCTTTCTACATAATTCAACAATGACAAAGTATCGTATACACTATTACTCAACTATAAATCGTTTACATCAGAGGAATCATCAAATATTCATTATGGTTTGTGTAAGGAATTAGTTATTGAAGAAACTGTTCCAGTCAAATTTGATAGAAATTATAGACAGTGAACCACGAAAATCGACGGCGAAATGAACCTGTGTGATACATAATATGTCAGTAAGGGAGGTCAAGTCTTTGGCCAGACGCATTAGGGTCAGGTCAAATAACAGGTCATCCAATCTAAGCGTTGTACCAACTTGTTCAAGGGTCGCACCATGATGGTACATAATGGTCGCACTGTCGTGTTCTATAGTTGTACCGTCGTGCTCAAAGGTATTCTATATATCGAGTATTCTTATGTATACAAAACCTGAAAATTGCCAACGTAATTGCCTGTGTGGTGTGTGCCTGTGTGGTGTGTGCCTGTGTGGTGTGTGCCTGTGTGATGTGTGCCTGTGTGGTGTGTGCCTGTGTGATGTGTGCCTGTGTGGTGTGTGCCTGTGTGGTGTGTGCCTGTGTGGTGTGTGCCTGTGTGGTGTGTGCCTGTGTGGTGTGTGCCTGTGTGGTGTGTGCCTGTGTGGTGTGTAGTTAGCTGGTATACTCCAATGCTTTCTTACATTTCCATCACTGCAACAGGGGATCATTTCCCGAGCCTCCAGGATGAAAAACGTCAAACAAAAAGAAAATCCCAAGACTAAAACTTGCAATGGAAGAAAACGTGACGCGGTTCATTACTTTCAGAAATAATGCAAACTTTTGACTTGAAGTTTCATCATAACTTGAGCTGACAAAGTTTATTTGCACTTAAAAGGAGAATAGGGAAGATATTCACATCGTTTGTGCCTCTAGCGGCAAGTAAACACCGCACAGACTTTCACTTATAAACTGAAAAGTTAGGATACTTGTAAAGTGTAAAAACACCTGACGAGGAAATCTATGGCGTCTGGCCAACCTCGCCCGAGACAAAACAATTTGTAGAAATTTATTTTCTTTTAGTTTGTCAATCACTATTGACGTGAGGTCATCCTGAACTGAGTCTCATATCTTACTCATAAGAATCCTTCCGTTCCTCATACCTTCACAATGTACAACATCCTCACTACTCATATTCAGCCTCACGTTCCTCATACCTTCACAATGTAAACCATCCTCACT
Source organism: Panulirus ornatus (assembly GCF_036320965.1). Lineage (NCBI taxonomy): Eukaryota > Metazoa > Arthropoda > Malacostraca > Decapoda > Palinuridae > Panulirus > Panulirus ornatus. Next base: position 10,331,380 of record NC_092267.1, on the reverse strand, counting down.
ACTCATATTCAGCCTCACGTTCCTCATACCTTCACAATGTAAACCATCCTCACTACTCATATTCAGCCTCACGTTCCTCATACCTTCACAATGTAAAACATCCTCACTACTCATACTCAGCCTCCAAATCACCCTCTTCCATCGTCTTTCTTAAAGGTCTCGCCTCATTTTCATTCCTTCATTATTTCCCTCATGTTCTTGTATCATACTTCGTGAATATTTGTTCTACAATATAACTCCTGAATATTTGTTCTGTATTATACATCGTGAAATTTTCTATAATTCCTAATTATTTGTTCTATATCATACCTCGTTATTTTTTTTTCTATATTCCCTTTAAACACTTTTGTACAATGGGATTTGTATTGCTGTACATACGCGTCTTAGTAACGTACTCAAATGTGTTACGAAGTACATTAGTACGTAATAACCCATTGATTATACTATTTCTCCCAGTAAGTCAAACAGAACTCCCAGTATCATGTGAGAAATAATAATTCTCACATACCCGGAAACCTGGGCTAATTTTCTGTAATCTTTACTTTACAATGTTTCCCTTTGTACATCTCTCTCTCTCTCTCTCTCTCTCTCTCTCTCTCTCTCTCTCTCTCTCTCTCTCTCTCCATTGATTAGTCATTATCAGTTCTGGAAGGTCGCCTCCCCATTTTTATGGAGGTAAAATCCACCAAATCCATTTCAGTTGTTCCTCCAGCACTTCCAGGCTCCAGGAAATGTTCCAGGAACACCAGTTTGTCTCCTTTTTTCCTCAGAGTTTCCGAGGGTCTGGTGGCAGGGTTGGGGGATGGGGGGTGTTCACATCCCACTGAGCCTTCCCAAATCTCTAATTGGCGGTAATATTTCCCCAATTTAGTCTCGCTGCCTCTCTCTCTCCCTCTCCCCCCTATTCTAATAGGGACACAGCTCTTGTTTCTCTATATATTTTCTGTTACAAATGAAGTGAAAATCCTTGCGACATCATCTTCCTTCCTGATTACATCAGTCAGCCTCCTTCGTCATTTTTCACTTCTTTGTCTACCTACCTTCACATCATTTCGTTTTCTTCCTATCTTTATCCTTCCATTTTCTATAATTTCACTTGCCGTCTCTGTCATTAAGATATTCTAAAACTTCACCTTCCCCTTCCATGGCGCTCTTCATCTAGATTGATCTCGCTTATTTACGCTTAAATGTCCTTTGTTCTTTCTCCTGAGAGAGAGAGAGAGAGAGAGAGAGAGAGAGAGAGAGAGAGAGAGAGAGAGAGAGAGAGAGAGAGAGAGAGAGAGAGAGAGATGCCACCACCATCCCGTTCCACACCATAAGCCAACGTGGGCTGCAGAACCACCCTGGAGATCCCCCACACTGGGACCATTACAACCTTCATCTTCTGAGACGAGAGCCAGACCTTCCTCAAGGCTGACCTCGGAAGTAACACTTAAGAGCTACTCCTTGAACTCAGCCCGCCCTTAACCTTTAACCTCTGACACACCCCTCTCCGTCTATATCAGATTTTGTTAAACTCTGGAGGACGACGGTACGACCCTTGAGCACGACGGTGCGACCCTTGAGCACGACGGTACGACCCTTGAGCACGACGGTACGATCCTTGAGCACGACGGTACGACCCTTGAGCACGACGGTGCGACCCTTGAGCAACAACCGTACGACCCTTGAGCACGACGGTACGACCCTTGCCTCTGACCCGCAGAAGGATCAGGTCAAAGGTTAGATCATCATATCCAAGGGTCATAAAGTCGTCCACAAGGAGCCAAATTACAATACATTAATTCATTTGAGCGCTATTCTGTTACAAAATATCTACAGACGACACTAGATGAGATGAAATACAAAATACATAATAAATCCTTGGATGAAAAAAAATGGAACACTTACATAGTAGAGTCGTGTTAAACCTCTCTGTGTATAAATGCGGCTCGTAACAGGTAGTTGAAACAGAGGTCAAGGTTGACTCTGTGATCCCTGGTCATTAGTGTTTAAATATGAAGAAGAAATTACGTGTTTCGTGTCATTAATGACAGTGTGCGTGTTCGCCATGTTCGTGTTCGTGTTAGTAGTGTTCATGATGGTGGTGACGGTTCGTGTACCTGGTGGCGGTGCGGGGCGTTCGTGAGAGAGGCGCTCTGCTCTAACCAAAAATCATTTACTACAATACTCAAACACGCACCCTTCCCCCACGCACCCTTCCCCCATGCACCCGTAACGCACTCACTCTCATTCACAGGCCACAACATCGAGACACGTACTCATGCAACCCAGGCTCATGACACTTCATTGATGAGACGTCCCCCTTCCCCAGCAAGCCATCCCCGGAGGACGAGAGTACAACCACTGGAGGAGAGAGAGAGAGAGAGAGAGAGAGAGAGAGAGAGAGAGAGAGAGAGAGAGAGAGAGAGAGAGAGAGAGAGAGAGTCCCTACTCTCTAGGATTCTTAAATCCATGTAACTTATTTTGATAAACTTTATAAACTTTAATTTTTTGACTCATTATGCATGAAAAATATTTGGGAAGACAGTACGAAGGAAATCATACTTGATGAAGCAACTACAATGTTATTATCAAGGATGAATATAATGCTGTCTGCACCCAGACAATTATACTTTCTACATCTCAACAATTACTATGTCTCTACACCCTCACACATCACAGTCTTGCACCAGCTGACATGCAGGAGAATGGGATATGTCGGTGCTTCTCTCTCTCTCTCTCTCTCTCTCTCTCTCTCTCTCTCTCTCTCTCTCTCTCTCTCTCTCTCTCTCTCTCTCTCTCTCTCTCTCTCTCTCTCTCTCTCTCAACATGATATGTTAGAAAGATCTGATACACGTGAAGCAAACATGAGGAGTTCTGATTGTAATCTATGAGCACACATCTATCTATCTATCTATCTATCATCTACTAACACAACACAAACTTCCATCCCTTGTGCCGTATGATGAAGACGTTGTTACAAAACATCGACAAAAAAAAAAGTACGTACTAGAAGCTTCCTCCGAACGAACGAGATAAATGATTTCATTTTAGAAACTTTACAAAGATTCATTATATGAATGTGGTATAGTTTGGAAATGAGAGAAATGATAGAAATATAGAGTTAGTATAGGATTAGAGGGAGCAGTGGTGCGGGAAGTGGACATCCCACCACTGGGATTAGAGGGAGCAGTGGTGCGGGAAGTGGACATCCCACCACTGGGATTCGATTCCCTGCTTCGAGACGGCTCAGCTCCGCCGGAACACGAGAAAGAAACCCCCGTCAGCCGACCTCCGTCGCCAGGCTCTTCCTGACGTCTGGGAGACAGACCCTTACATGAAGACCAGCTGACGCCTGTCTAGCACACCTCCCCTAACCCCCCCCCTCCTCCCTCCTCTCCACCACGCCCCCCCCTCCTCCCCCCCGAGTCGTCTCCCTCCCCATCCTTTACACTGATAAATTAGTTCCTTTGAAGTCCCAGGCTGGCCATCACCTACCACGATCGAGTGTTCCACCAATGTGACGTCGTCACCCCCTACAGCCCCCCCCCTCCTCTAGTCCCGTGACGTTGTCCCCTCCCTCTCTCCACTAGATCTCCCTCCTCTTCCACCCCTTACCTCTCCACTCCTTGGTTCTGGCCCGCCCCTGTGTTCTCCTACCCCCTCACTACACTGTTTTCGCGCCCCAGTCCCTGCTATATCTTTGTCGTCATGTGTGTACATCCTTCTATCTCTGGTTTCATCATAGATGTTTGCCCTCATCTATAAACTTCCTTCTATCTCTGTTTCCACTATCTATCTTCCTCCCTCCTTCTTCCTCTATGTACCCCATATACAGCATCTTTTTCATGTCTATTCTGTCTCCACGCTCCTGTTCCTTCTATTCCTCTCTCCTGTCCCCCGCCACTCTCTACCACCATCTGTCCCCAGCTGGACAGTACTTGTTAATCTTGATAAATGAATGTCCTGTTGCCTGATGCATAATAATGAGCATTTAGAGATGAACCATTGTTATCCTCTACTAGTTCACCAAATTAGCTTTAATTCATACACTTCATTACTTATACAGTGTTGATTTATTCATTCCTATACCTATAATTGATCTCGGGTCTCGTGTCATACTTCACTGCATAAAAGTATGCAAAAAGATGTTTTGATTGTTTTATTTCTGTGTTAATATTGATCTCTGGGCAGGATGCTGGTCTGGGGAGGTCAGCTGGGGTGAAGGATGCCAGAGGAAGTGACCGGGTGTGGTATGAAGGATTCCATAGGATCCTCATCTTCAGCCATGTTCACATGCGATGGATGACGAAATTCAAGCACCCGTGATGGGTGACGTAAGGGTATGTGACGCAGGAGATATGTGACGTAAGGGTGTGTGACGCAGGAGGTATGTGACGTAAGGGTGTGTGACGCAGGGAAGACCCTCAGCTGAGGTTGGTAGATCTCAGACTGAGCTGGCGACACACTGTACCGGACTGGCGGCCTGCTCTGTGTGTGTGTGTGTGTGTGTGTGTGTGTGTGTGTGTGTGTGTGTGTGTGTGTGTGTCTGTGTGTGTGTGTGTGTGTGTGTGTGTGTGTGTAGAAAACATCATGGGTTTCTATATCTCAAGTTTTCTAGAGGTCAAACTGCTTCCCTTTCTTGTTGGTAATGAGTACCTTCCAACAAGCTCTGTGTTATTATGATAAATACTAAGATGGATTTTAAAAAAAAGGTTAAGAAATATATTATTCATTTGTGTTCTCAACGTCAAAAGAAAGACATTGTGGAGGAGGTAATAAACTGGACGAGAGAGAGAGAGAGAGAGAGAGAGAGAGAGAGAGAGAGAGAGAGAGAGAGAGAGAGAGAGAGAGAGAGAGAGAGAATGATGATGATGGTTTATCTCACCCCAGGAGAGCCTACAGCGAAGGATTAGTGTCCAAGTGAAGAAATGTTATGGATGGCGCAGAGACCCTGGCGAACGTGGGTGTTTACTGTTAACTCTCTCTCTCTCTCTCTCTCTCTCTCTCTCTCTCTCTCTCTCTCTCTCTCTCTCTCTCTCTCTCTCTCTCTCTCTCTCTCTCCATGATGATACATAACTCGTCTTCAGCAACTCCACAGTGACGCTGATGTGTCGCCGTATGTATAACCTTACAAGCTGCCAATTGACGATATAATTTTACAATGTCAACAACACAACATCATTATCTGAACATTGTGAGGAGATAAACACAACCTTGACCACGTACGACGTCTGCTGACTCACACGCCTCAACAACAACAACAACAACAACAACAACACACGTACTTGTTGCTGTTTACTAACAAAAACTTGTTTTTGTTTCATGAAACAGGGAAAATATGAATTGCATTAGAAGACAATTTTCTAAGATAAAGAACAAGAAAAATGCATAATAATTCCATAATGAAATGTTGTATTTTCTTTTAATGAAAGACACTGGCTATGGAAATATTGCTAAAAGTTCAGGTTTTAAATAACAGATACGAACAAAGTAAATAATCCTGAATCAAATTCTTTTTTTCTAATGATAGACGTAAGCAATGTAAATGATACTAAAAGAAAAAAGGCGAAAATAATGTAAATATCAAAAAAGGTTGATTTAAATCAGACATGAAAAATGTAAATGATCCGAGGCCAACAGAAGAAATCTATGGTAATCATTGTTGATGAAGACTAAATAAAAGGGCAAAAGTTAGTGCAATTTAGATGGGAGGAGATGGTGGATGAGATAATAAAGGAGGGAGAGATTGAAGAAAACGACACGTGGGGGCAGGACGGCGTAGGACGAAGATGTGAGTGGGTTCAGGAGAGGTTGACAGAAATGGTTGTCTGTCTGAGAATAACCTGGACGCGCCCACAGACGACAGGGACACAAGAGGGGAACATGTTACGCCCCCTCCCCTGGCGGGGGAGGGAGAAATAATAGAAAATGGGAGGAGGTAGTGAAGTGTGTGAGGAGGCAGTAACGAGGGTGAGAGAGGTAATGAGAAACAGATGAGAGAGAGAGAGAGAGAGAGAGAGAGAGAGAGAGAGAGAGAGAGAGAGAGAGAGAGAGAGAGAGACGGAGGGAGGGAGGGAGGGAGGGACGGACGGACGGACGGACGGACGGACGGAGGGAGGGAGGGAGGGAGAGAGGGAGGGAGAGAGGGAGGGAGCAATTACTTGTAAGGACTTACAAGATTTTGCCTAAAGGACAAGACTAGCACGTAGCGCTCACCACAGAGTTACGATGAACGAGTCGTGCGAGTTACGTCGCGGTCAAATGTTATGTATAAGATGGAGAGAGAGAGAGAGAGAGAGAGAGAGAGAGAGAGAGAGAGAGAGAGAGAGAGAGAGAGAGAGAGAGAGAGAAACCATAGACAAACAAGTGCAGAAGATAACACACCAAGACACCGACAAGAAACATCTCAAGAGATAAATAAACTCATATTTAAACAGTTATATCAATTTATTCCTGCAGGTGCCGGAAAGGCCAGCTCACACCCCAAGACCCCCCCCCCCCCAACCGATCCAGCTTAAAGCTGAGCAAGCTGTCAAGCGTCATACTAGCCATTAGCCTGGAGGGCGCATAGGATTCAAGCTTATTTTAGAGCTATGATTTGTACATATCATTTCTGAATATGTACTTACGGTATATGTGTACTTTCGGGAGAAAAGTGGAACATTACTCTTTAAAATATAAATAAACTGCTTTTATTAATCTTACCCTTTAGGGGAGACTTCGAACTAACTTCATCCAAAACACTTAGATATTCAGGAGAATATAAACATACTCTCTATACTTCGAGACTCAAACTCACTCATAAATAATGAGTGAATTACTCTAAAATTCTTACTCTCACGAGTAAGGGATGAACCTACTCCTGAGACAAGAAACTTTGCCATTATTTCCTAATTACTCTACGTTACTGTACACAAAGGGACTCAGACTTACTCTTTCACACGAGTAAACAATGAAAACTGAAACTTACTCTACAGAATGTATATCTTTCTTATTCTTCTAAACTAAAGTATAATTGATGTTTTGTATCTTTCTAAATCGTGTTCTTCCAATCCATACATCATGCTGTATGGAAAATACATCTCAGTATACAGCAGGGGATAAAATACATCTCAGTATACAGCAGGGGATAAAATACATCTCAGTATACAGCAGGGGATAAAATACATCTCAGTATACAACAGGGGATAAAATACATCTCAGTATACAGCAGGGGATAAAAACACATATATGGGATCTACGCTACGGATATCACTGACAGTATGTTCATTATGTTATCAAGAACGACCAAATGATATATGTTTGGTGTAAAGAGAGAGAGAGAGAGAGAGAGAGAGAGAGAGAGAGAGAGAGAGAGAGAGAGAGAGAGAGAGAGAGAGAGAGATTATAAACTATAAGATAAGCTTGTCTTCTGGGGTCTGCTCAAGCTGAGCTTTACCCCTGGGGACCAGCAACAAGCGGAAGATAATGCAATTTTTATAGATCTAATAAACCCCCTCAACCCACATCCCATCTTTTGTAATAACGTTTCAGGACGCACTCTGTTTCAACAAAACCTTCTTCATATGGCCTTTTCACACTTACCTAATCACAGACTCTACACACTCTCCCAACGAGAATCTCTACACACTCTCCTAACATATTCTAGACACTCTCCCAGCAACAGACTCTACAC
>NC_092267.1:10191220-10318720 GCF_036320965.1 Panulirus ornatus | reverse complement strand
CTCTTCTTCGCCAAAGAAATTGTTCAAAAAATTGTCTTATTCGCCAAATTGGTCAGAAAAAGTTTATCTTTATTATCAAAGTCAGAAAATTTTCTTCGTCTGCTGAAGTTTTTTCTCCTCGTTCCTTCTTTTTTTTGAATGGGAGGAAGGAAGGAGCCGCGGACAAAAAAGTGTATTGATCATTTCGTTATTTATAATAAAAGAGAAACTCTGTAGTTTCGTCAACATGAAAGTGCCATAAAATTGCCCCATTCACTGTGAGAAAGGTCACACATTTGCTCGTAAAGGTTTTCATATCTTTAATTACCCAATGATTGGTAATGATATCAGTAATGATAATTATGATAATAATAATGATAATGATAGAATAATGATGATAACCATAGTAAGCATGATGATAACATGGATAACATACGTCACCTCTAAGTCATCATATCTCACAAGATAAGTCAGCTGTGGCTCTGGTGAGTCACAGCTTCCGCTGTAAGTCTCTCCAGACGCTTGACTGGCTAGCTGGAGGACGTCCTCAAACCTCTCTCTCATCCACTCGACCCAAGGGTTATGATATATGGCGGGGGGGGGGGGGATGAATGCAGGGGGTCGTGCAAAGAGGAACAGGTCTGCAGTCTGTTTGGGGCAGGGGGGGGAGGAGAGGGAGGTACGTCAGTCAGTTATTTGCTGATGACCAACTGGTGATGGTGGCTGGTTCCAGGGAGAAGCTGCAGTAGTTACTTTCTGTGTGTGTGTGTGTGTGTGTGTGTGTGTGTGTAGGGAACATCTTGATGACCTGTTCAACCCTCTTCATGAAAGGGTTATGATGATTAGCCTCACAGTAAGTCAGGTCATGTTGACCAGCTGGGACCACTGTCATCATAGGATTACAGTAGCCATCATGATCGGCTCAGTGTCTCATCATTAACTCGTACAGTTGTCGACCTTAGAGGCTCAAGGTGATGACATATACATACAGGCGTTTCATAACACGTTTACAACGTGTTGCATGGCGGCAACAACATGACTCATTCCAGCCTCGTACGAACGGCCATTTCCTAACACACTGTGAACGTGTTTTATACAAGAGTTGTACATACAGTCACTTCGTAAGACGTTCAGAACGTGTTTTAATACCGAAAAACCTGACCCCACTACGGAAGGAAGTTTGCTATAACGTTGGTGACCTTGTCTAATAAGAAGAGGGAGGGTGGTGAGGTGTGACCCCGGCCAGCGGGCAACAACCAGGTGTTCAGCCCACACCGTTGACGAAGGCCAGGGGGGGAGCTGACCACCAGCAGGTACACAAGGAGAGAATTTTCGGAAATTCTCTCTCTCTCTCTCTCTCTCTCTCTCTCTCTCTCTCTCTCTCTCTCTCTCTCTCTCTCTCTCTCTCTCTCATTAACTTCGCCCCTTTTAACTCCATTCCCTGTTGACCAGTTGACCAGTTAATGGCCCCATTAACCCCTATTAGGTCCTCCCACTCCGTCCATTTTCTACGTGGGAGGGATGGGAAGGAATGGAACAGACAGAGGGAAGTGGAATGGAACAGGTAGAGGGGATGGAATGGAATATACAGAGACGAGGGAATGGAACAGACAATGAGGAACAAAACGGAGGACGAGGAAGCAGAGAACACCGTGTGAGACAGACTCAAGCAAATGGGAAAGACTTTTATAGGAAGATAAGGTGAGTGAGGGAGAGTTATGAGCAGCCTGGGGGAAGCTGGGAGAGGCACCATGCGACCTTAATGAGAGTCAGGGAAGGGAGAGTGGACATAAATTCCTGAGGAGAAGTCAGTGAGAGGCTGGGAGGGTGGTGAGTGTGTAAGGGTGAGAGGTGAGTGCATTAGAGTGAGAGGAAGGGAGAGTGGTGAATGCATTAGGACGAGAGAGAGAGAGAGAGAGAGAGAGAGAGAGAGAGAGAGAGAGAGAGAGAGAGAGAGAGAGAGAGAGAGAGAGAGAGAGAGAGAGAGAGAGAGAGAGAGAGAAACCTTATAAATCACAAGGAGTGAATCATAATAACACGACTGCCTCACAGACGCGATGACCAAGTCAACATCAGGGGAGGTAAGGAGGCGTGGGTGCGTGTGCCTGGCAGTCCCCCACAATTAGCAACACTAGTTGGTCCAGCTGACGCAGGTTGTTACTACAACTTCCACAAGCGTTGTAAGACAGTGTTTAATGAACCTACATAACACATGGTATGTCATTATGATCATATAATACGACTGATTATTTCTCTATTTCGCAATCTAACTTTTTCTCTTAAACTAAACAATGAGTATCATTGAAATCAGGGATAGTTAAATGAGACAAGAACTTGATGTTTATGGAATACAACATCTGCCAGTCGTGTTTGGGGGGGGGGTGAGGGGGAGGAGGTAGGTAGTTTGACTAGTACCCACCAGAGGTCTCGCAAAGAAGGTATTTATCACGAACGAAAATATACAGTTTTGTCGAAGATTTGGCGTGGCTGCCGTTGTGGAGAGCTCCATCGATGTGGGTGTATCATGTTCAAGGGTCGTACCGTCGTGCTCAAGGGTCGTACCGTCGTGCTCAAGGGTCGTACCGTCGTGTTCAAGGGTCGTACCGTCGTGTTCAAGGGTCGTATCGTCTTGTTCAAGTATTGTACCGTCGTGCTCAAGGGTCGTACCGTCGTGTTCAAGGGTCGTACCGTCGTGTTCAAGGGTCGTACCGTCTTGTTCAAGGGTCGTACCGTCGTGTTCAAGGGTCGTACCGTCGTGTTCAAGGGTCGTACCGTCGTGCTCAAGGGTCATTCGGGGACAGAATGTGACTAACAACACCCACGCCAATCACACGGTAAACACCCGCACACAAGCCACGCCATCCCACGCAAGCCACGCCCACGCAATCTACGCCCACGCAAGCCACGCCCACGAGGCACCAGTTGGTCGAGCGAGGTCGACATAAGGTGTCCCACAGATCGATAGGGAAGCCATTTCTATTTTAAGTTTTATTCTGTTTCATTGATTTATTTATGTATTTTACGATGGAGGAGGAGGGAGGGTTCCACTACTGCTGGGGTGGGGGGATGTACTGGGGGTCCCGGTCTTGGGATGTTGTGACTCTCTCTCTCTCTCTCTCTCTCTCTCTCTCTCTCTCTCTCTCTCTCTCTCTCTCTCTCTCTCTCTCTCTCCACTTAGAGCCATATCACTGTACCAGATACAGCAGAACACAATAAGGCGAACCAAGAGAGCTCGGCCAATAACGCCGCAGGGGAGGTGGTGGCTGAGCTGAGACCACGAAACTCATGGTACCCACGGGTTCGAAACCCAGACCCCTTCCCCACTTTCCCCCAAGATTCTTGGGCGCCCCCAGTCGGCCGATGACGCCATGGGGGGAGAGGGGGGACCACCCGATATCATCGGAGCCCTTCCTTTCTCCTGCTGCGACGTCCTGGTGCGACGTCCGCGTGGGACGTCCTGGTGCGACGTCCGCGTGGGACGTCCTGGTGCGACGTCCGCGTGGGACGTCCTGGTGCGACGTCCTCTCGCCAGAAGATCCTTTGTCTGCTGAATTGATTTTGGATGTCGAGTGGGTTTGTGTTTTTACCGGTACGATAACGTCAGAGGCCTTGACGTAGGATGTTGGCTCCTGACGGAGGTTCTGTGGTCTTGACGTAGGATGTTGGCCCTTGGCAGGGGCTGTGTGGCCTTGACGTAGGATGTTGGCTCTTGACGGAGGTTCTGTGGCCTTGACGTAAGATGTTGGCCCTTGAACGAGGCTCTGTGGTCTTGACGTAGGATGTTGGCTCTTGACGGAGGTTCTGTGGTCTTGACGTAGGATGTTGGCCCTTGGCAGGGGCTGTGTGGCCTTGACGTAGGATGTTGGCCCTTGGCAGGGGCTGTGTGGCCTTGACGTAGGATGTTGGCTCTTGACGGAGGTTCTGTGGCCTTGACGTAGGATGTTGGCTCTTGATAGAGGTTCTGTAGCCTTGACGTAGGATCCTGGCCCTTGACGGAGGCTGTGTGGTGTTTGAGACGTCGGACGGACGGTGGTGGGAGCAACGACGACATGAAAGCTTAAATCAATTTGAGACTAATTTGCATAATAGTGAGCCACTTTACGGATAAGAATCACATCACATTATCCTAATTTGAATCCCATCAAGTGACGAAATCTCCCAACACGACAGAAACCATTGGTCTCTATGTATTCCACATGTTTTCATGTATGTCTGTTTTCTGTATGTAGCTCCTGTGAAATGATGGACCAATATCTTAATGTTAACAACGATACATGACTCTTATGGTCCAGTAACATGATTTGAATGTTTCTAACCCGGCCCAACTAGTGTCAAAGGTTGTTTGTTATGATACAAACTCACACCACAGATGGGAACAGGTGGTCGTGTTGTAATGTCACACCATTAGTTAGAAAGGTTGTTGGATGTTAACAGTAAGGTCACACCAGTTGTTAGTGGGTCGTTAGCTGTAAGGTCAAACCACCAAATGAAAAGGCTGTTGAGAAGGTCTTCGTATTGCAAGGTCAGGTAGAGGACTTGATGCTAGCGAGCCTCAAGGACAACATCAACCAGCCACTACCATAGTGTGTGTGTCTCCCTACCACCAGGAGACTGGCTTACTGTGTCTCCCTACCACCAGGAGACTGGCTTACTGTGTCTCCCTACCACCAGGAGACTGGCTTACTGTGTCTCCCTACCACCAGGAGACTGGCTTACTGTGTCTCCCTACCACCAGGAGACTGGCTTACTGTGTCTCCCTACCACCAGGAGACTGGCTTACTGTGTCTCCCTACCACCAGGAGACTGGCTTACTGTGTCTCCCTACCACCAGGAGACTGGCTTACTGTGTCTCCCTACCACCAGGAGACTGGCTTACTGTGTCTCCCTACCACCAGGAGACTGGCTTACTGTGTCTCCCTACCACCAGGAGACTGGCTTACTGTGTCTCCCTACCACGTGGAGACTGGCTTACTGTGTCTCCCTACCACCAGGAGACTGGCTTACTGTGTCTCCCTACCACCAGGAGACTGGCTTACTGTGTCTCCCTACCACCAGGAGACTGGCTTACTGTGTCTCCCTACCACCAGGAGACTGGCTTACTGTGTCTCCCTACCACCAGGAGACTGGCTTACTGTGTCTCCCTACCACCAGGAGACTGGCTTACTGTGTCTCCCTACCACCAGGAGACTGGCTTACTGTGTCTCCCTACCACCAGGAGACTGGCTTACTGTGTCTCCCTACCACCAGGAGACTGGCTTACTGTGTCTCCCTACCACGTGGAGACTGGCTTACTGTGTCTCCCTACCACCAGGAGACTGGCTTACTGTGTCTCCCTACCACCAGGAGACTGGCTTACTGTGTCTCCCTACCACCAGGAGACTGGCTTACTGTGTCTCCCTACCACCAGGAGACTGGCTTACTGTGTCTCCCTACCACCAGGAGACTGGCTTACTGTGTCTCCCTACCACCAGGAGACTGGCTTACTGTGTCTCCCTACCACCAGGAGACTGGCTTACTGTGTCTCCCTACCACCAGGAGACTGGCTTACTGTGTCTCCCTACCACCAGGAGACTGGCTTACTGTGTCTCCCTACCACCAGGAGACTGGCTTACTGTGTCTCCCTACCACCAGGAGACTGGCTTACTGTGTCTCCCTACCACCAGGAGACTGGCTTACTGTGTCTCCCTACCACCAGGAGACTGGCTTACTGTGTCTCCCTACCACCAGGAGACTGGCTTACTGTGTCTCCCTACCACCAGGAGACTGGCTTACTGTGTCTCCCTACCACCAGGAGACTGGCTTAGTGAGACAGGCAAGTGTTGGGAGGAGATAGTACAGGTATTGCCATGGTGATCAGCGTTAATTTACATTCTCTAATTACTAATTGTGATTACTATTTGTGTGTGTGTATCTATATTATATATATATATATATATATATATATATATATATATATATATATATATATATATATATATATATATATATATATATATATGTATATATATACATATATATATTTCTTTCTTTTAAACTATTCGCCATCTCCCGCGTTAGCGAGGTAGCGTGAAGAACAGAGGACTGGGCCTTTGTGGAATATCCTCACCTGACCCACCCCCCTCTGTTCCTTCTTTTGGAAAATTAAAAAAAAAACGAGAGGGGAGGATTTCCAGCCTCCCGCTCCCTCCCCTTTTAGTCGCCTTCTACGACATGCAGGGAATACGTGGGAAGTATTCTTTCTCCCCTATATATATATATATATATATATATATATATATATATATATATATATATATATATATATATATATATATATATATATATATATACCCCTGCTTGAGTCAAATACTAATAGCGTATTTGTAACTACCAATTTGTATTTTACGGGAGGGAGTTTGACACTTGCGGGGCCCCATCTCTTGAACAGTTTCTTCCATCTTGTGTGTGTGTGTGTGTGTGTGTGTGTGTGTGTGTGAGATATTGTAGGAGCTTACCTCCAGCTTCCATAAAGTTCCTGTATGATTCAAGTATATTCCAAAAAAAACTCGAACCACACATTGTCGCATCCACTGTAATATGAAAAAGCAATATCGACAATAGTGAGCCCCGACGTCCTTTGTGTTGTAAATCTTCATCCGTAGCACCACTGACCCACACAACACTACTTCCTCCAGCCTAACTATCCACTGTGGCCACACGCCTGTAGCTTTATAAAGTGGAACTTTGGTTGTTTCACTTCGTGATAACGTCTTTTCCTCACAGTTATACAATATTGCTAGTCTGACTATTCTGTCTCATGTCCACTCCTCACCTCCTAAATCTCCTCATACTTACTCTTCCATATTTCATTTGCATTACAAGTCTTCTCATTACTTATACTGTCGTAGTGCTGACTGTTATGCCAGCAGTCTCCTCCCTTACCAGAGCTAGAAGGGTGGGACTACACACTCCCTTCAAACTGACCTGCCTTCTAAACCAAATCGTCTCCCTCTGAAACAGATCTTTGTGTTACTTTAAACCTACATTCATCCTTCTCACAAACTTCTCGGTGGCTTTTCTTTTATTTGTATACGCCATCTTACTTTCCTTTTCTTTTTTCAAGAGTTATTCTGTTCATCTTTCCTGCTACACACCATTTGCCTTCGGGGGATCTAGTTTCATCCATACCGTACGTCTTCATTCCACCATACTGTACCTTTCCATCCACAACATATTTTTCCACACCAATACACTTTTCTACCTGCTTTTAAAAACGCTACCTTAAGTTTTGCCCCCACAACACATCGTCTTATGTCTATCCTCTTCATCAACATTCTTTAACCTCTCATCCAAATTCATGTGGAGCTTAATTCATACACTCCATCAATGTCTCTTTCGTCCTTGTTCCCTCACTCATGACTAACCGTAGGCCATCTGCAATTAGTTAACCCACATAATAGCATCATATGAGTTGTGAGCTCCCATATAGAGCCACCATAAACCTTACATCATTGGCATTAGCACACATATCTCCTCTATTTCGTATCATGTATGAATACATTATACCATGATGAACATCTTAGTGTTGAAAGCCTACATTCACAGCGGTCCTGTTCCCTAATGCACATAATCTACATATTCCTTCTTCACTATCAGTTTTCATGTGGACACCATCGCTGCTTATCATCATAATTCCTCCACTCCATCATCCACTGATCCATTCACGTTATTCCACTGCAGTGATCAACCTCCCTCGTCAAGTGTTCCCTCAACTTCTCCTCACTACACCGTTATCTCACTGATCTCATCACAGGAGAGGCATGGTTACTGATACAGCGGCTACCACTGCCAAGAAACGGGATCGTGGTTGATTTCTAACATTCTTTCTCATATATATATATATATATATATATACAGTGGTATGAAATATTCGAACCCGCGTTCTGTGTTTACGGAAAACTATGTATATATATAAAAAAAAAAGTTGAATGGAATGTGCAGTTGTTTAATCATAATAAAAAAAAATATCATTGGAAAATCTTTGAAGGGGATTAGCACCGATGGTTTACAAGCTGGGTAAATCCACTGCAGATTAAATCCCTCAGACAGCCTTCGATAGTGCAGATCCTCTCTAAATCCTCATAAATCCCTCATGGATATCATACGAGAGCGTATCTAACAGGATTCATGCGATGGTAAATCCACCATGTATTCGCCACAAAGGATTTATACTAAGGTAAATCCGGCATATGCTCCCCACGGAGAATTTATGGGCAGGGTAAATCCACCAGGCCTTCTCCCTGGCATACAAATATGGCAGGTCCAGGGAGGTCTGATTAATGAGAACTGATCAGTCGCTCAACCAGAGGGTATAAATGGCCAGACAAGATCTCACACACACACACACACACACACACACACACACACACACACACACCAGAGTAGCTATAACACGACAATGTATATTCAGAGTAAACTATTTACTTACACAAGTTTATCGTTTATTCTTCAAACATCTACAAACTCGTACATTTGTTTCTGGCTAATGACAACACCAAGATGAGGGTAGTGAACAACTTTCTCTTTACAGGAAATATTACTTGACGTGATTTAACTAATGTTTGTTAACATAAAGGAATTTAACATTAGAATCGTGTTATTGTAGGCTGGTTACCATCCGGCTTATGTGGTCTGTATTGTATAACGAGTTTAGTGATACAGTGGCTACTGGTTATAGTGTCTACAGTGATACGGTCACTACAGCCATACAGCAGCTACAAGGATACAGTAACTACAACATGGTGGATCAGACGTGTGACAAGGAACAATAAACACAGATGAACAATGTTAAGTGCTGGTTCTATCATGGAGTCCAGAGGCCTTGATAGACTGTATTATAGAGACTGGATGACTGTAACAGACTGTGAAAAAGAGAATGCAACAAACAGTTACAGACTGTAATGAAGGAAGTACAGGAAGACACAAGACTGTTTAGCAATACTGGTCGAAGATGACCGACAGCTGAGACAGGAAATTAACTGTTAGGAGAAACTGGGTCAAGAAAAGTGACTGTGCGAGGGAATGTCAGAAAAGACATACCAGATGACAGTGGTGTGTTAAGGAGAGAGAGAGAGAGAGAGAGAGAGAGAGAGAGAGAGAGAGAGAGAGAGAGAGAGAGAGAGTCAATATAAGAAACCTTTCATTCTTGAAGTTTAAAACCAGGTATATCAGCTAACTTCCCCACAAGAACGCCGGCGGACCACGAACGCTCTTATACTAAAAGAAAAAAAAAAAAATGCTTTGTATCCTGAGAACGTTTCCTCCATCGACCACCAGAGGGGAGGAGAGGGCCCTCCTTGCCCTCTGGTGGGCGGCTGGGAAAACATTGAAGTCTTCAAGCCGTATGCCTGACGTAGTTTTCTCTTTTCATTTACATATTCTTCCGTTATTCTTTTTACAGGAGGTTCGATACCCGTGCAGAGGTGCATGGACCGCTGAAATTCACCTGCGAGACTACAGAAGCACAATACGTGACTGTAACTTTGACTATAAATGCGAAACTACAGAAGCACAATACAAGACTGTAACTGTGACTATTAATGCAAAATAACTTGAGTCTATGACAAGTTCTGCTCATGATCCTCCCAAAGTTCAAATTCTGACTGTGGGTGGTTAGGACTGCTAACTACGCCTCGTCGAGGTTGAAATATCCTAACAGCCATTGACCACACTATTCCTGGAACTCACGAATCCTGTATGCAACATGACTCCTTCCATAGACCTTCCACCAATGGGAGGACAAAGCAGGTTTGTTTAATTACAAGACCATTACCACATAATTGATAGCTGTCATCTACACCCTCGCTATTCATGTTATTATGGGTATTCAGATGGCAACATACGACTCTGTTTAAGTTTGCAATTTGCAACAGGAACATGTTATATCAAATTCACGACCGGTGGGATAAGGATTTTCGCCTCTGAATACCCCAGTGTACCCGCCTCGTATATCTCTGTCTTCCCACCGACCCACACACACACACACACACACACACACACACACACACATCTAAGGACCAATGGAATTTCAAAAACGTATTTGTCATGAAAATTACATATCATTTATACGACCCCTTAGCACGATAGCACGACCATTTAGACAAAAGCATGACCCTGAGGTACGATGGATTGACCTTTGACCCAACCCCCATAAGTAAGGATCTGGTCATGAACCTGGGACAGAAATGGATGTTACGCGTCTAGAGATACTATGACGCCGGTAGAGATAGCTGTTACGCAGAGAGAGAAAGACGCAGTAGACACAGCAAGAGATAGAAACGACGCATATATGTAGAGAGAAAGGGTGAAAAGAGAGAGATAGAGACAGGTTTGTGGCACAGTCGGATATAATCGTGACATGAGAAGGAGAGAGAGAGAGAGAGAGAGAGAGAGAGAGAGAGAGAGAGAAGAGAGAGAGAGAGAAAGACGTGACGCATCCAGACTGTGACGCAAGAGAGAGAGAGAGAGAGAGAGAGAGAGAGAGAGAGAGAGAGAGAGAGAGAGAGAGAGAGAGAGAGAGATCGACGGGTGTGACGCAGTTGGCACCAATTCATCTCCTGAAGTTCACTACGAGCACACTGTTCTCCCCTGACTGGATCAACTTTAACAATGTTCTCCAAACGACTGAACAAAACGCAAACCTTTTCCCCCTATTGGAACTATCATTCCAGCCCTCAGTGCTGGAACCTGGAACTTTCCTCAAATGGAACGATTGTTCCAGCCCTCAATGCTGGAACCTGGAACCTGCTGGAACATGGTACCTTCTCCTTAGTGAAACAATTGTTTTAGCCCTCAGAGCTGGAGCATAGAGTACGGAACTTCCTCGAACCGGAACCTGAAACCTAAAACTTGCTGGAACTTGGAATCTTTCCCCCGATGTAACGACTGTTCCAGCCCGAAGAACCCTCAAAACCCCCAAAACTGGAACTTGGAACACTCCTCCTTTGTGGAAGAGTTGTTGTTCCAGCTCTCAGTGTTAGAAACTGGAAATTGTTCAGCAAGCTGATGGAACTAATACGAGGATCGTCAGTTGCTGGAACTAGCATGAGAATCAAGAGCTCCTGGAACAATTGCAAGAATCTTCAGCTTTTGGAATCATTTCGAGAATCTCCAGTATCTGGAATAGTTACAAGAATCTCTTTGGTTGTAGAGGCCCGAGCCTCTACAACCGAAGATAGAATCTCCAGTTCCTACATTCAGTACAAGAATCTTAAGTTCCTGGAACGACTGCAGGAATTATGGACTTCTGGAAGGAGCCGTGACAAGTGTCCACATTTCCAGCAAGAATAAGATTGATACATTCTCCAGTACAACAGAACTTCCAGGAAGATTACAGAGCTATACCACAGTTGAACATTCTGTAATGGCCAACCTTCAGGTTTTTTGCCAAGATTTTAGTATCTACGAGAACTTGAAACATATAAAGGTATCAAAACAACCGCTCAAAGATTCCATAACCCAAGTGTCTTCCATGTAACCGCACGAACAGTGATGGAGAGAGAGAGAGAGAGAGAGAGAGAGAGAGAGAGAGAGAGAGAGAGAGAGAGAGAGAGAGAGAGAGAGAGAGAGAGAGAGAGATTTACCCAGAGTAAAGCCGTGGTGAAAGGATTCAAGTCGCGCATTACAATTCCCGGTGCCTTGGCTCGACCCCGAAATCCTATTGAGATGACGATTTTGGCATAAAACCTCTTCTCAAAGAATCTTATCCTATATATATATATATATATATATATATATATATATATATATATATATATATATATATATATATATATATATATATATATATATAATCCCAGTATCCTTGTGTGTGTGTGTGTGTGTGTGTGTGTGTGTGTGTGTGTGTGTGTGTGTGTGTGTGTGTGTGTGTGTGGTATACACATCTTCCGCTCTAGCGACTCCTTATCACAGGTCCAGGTTGACTCAAACCTAATATTAAGGTGACACTAAGTCTCTCTGACTGACCCCTTCAGGTTCTTGTAAATAAAGGGTTGAGCTGTATTCAAGTGGGTCTAGTCTTGATCTAAAGGATCAGTCAGCGTACTCAAGGGGTTAAGTCAATGTACTTAAGAGGCAGGTTAAGTAGTCGTACTCAAGGGGTTAAGTCAATGTACTTAAGAGGCTGGTTAAGTAGTCGTACTCAAGGGATTAAGTCAATGTACTTAAGAGGCAGGTTAAGTAGTCGTACTCAAGGGGTTAAGTCAATGTACTTAAGAGGCTGGTTAAGTAGTCGTAGTCAAGGGGTTGAGTCGTTGCACTTAAGAAGCTGGTCAAGAAGTTAGGTCAGGGTAAGGAAGAGATTATAACATCGTCTTCAACCTCTCCACAAGTTGACCTTGACGCTTCAATAGACTGTAATTACTTTTAATTACGCTCATTAACTCGTAAAACGGAAATCCCATGTGACCTGCTACACTGACGTCAAAGATCATTAACGTAATTATCAGACAGCCATTAATATAATCATAAGGGCATCATCAATGTAATCACAAGAGATAATCATTACTAAGAAATTATATTTTTTTGGAATGATTTCATGGAAACATGAGGTATGGGGGATAGGTTTTTGGAAGACTGTCGACTGATACATCAGGAGGTGAGAGCTAGATGGGAATTATATGAACTTCTCTAAATAATTGACGTCAGAATTATGGGCATCACTTAATTCAAATTGGCCGAAAATTTTGGAACCACGAAAAATGAGGTTCCAGCCACCAGCAGCTGAACCATTCACGATACAGTGACCTGACCTCTGTCACATTTGACCTCTGTAATTCCTCACATGCAAGTGAACCTTAGCTGACCTGTAGGATCGTCATATTTGGACAGGAAGTAGACTGAGCAAGTAGTTATCAGTTAAAGATATAAGTTCCTGATGCAGTCGAAGTTCCAGGCCTTAGGGCAATCGAAGTTCCAGGTCCTGAGGCACTGGAAGTTCCCGATCATGAGGCACTGGAAGTTAACTCTGTTCAGGACTTTCGCCGAAATGAAATACCTTCGTCTCTCCTTCGCTACTGACATCAGCCGTGACGTCAGGACGTCCGGATGGCGAGAGGTCCGCGTGTCATGATGTCAAGATATCGAGATGAAACATACGTCAAGATGTCAGAATCAATATGACGAGATGTCGACACCAGAGAAGGTTCAGATATCAATATAAGAAGATGTCGAGATGTCACAGTGTCTACTGACGGACATCACCAACTCGTCACTAACTCCTCAAATATTTGTTGACGTCTTCTAAGCTGAGACAAGAGACTTGCGACACTCTGGAACATTCCTGTGTCAACACTCCATCGCCGTCTGAGACTAATGGAGACTAGAAACACCTGTTCCCACCTGCTGAGGGGTATACTCTCGCCGTCTGTTCCCTCCTGCTGAGGGGTATACTCTCGCCATCTGTTCCCTCCTGCTGAGGGGTATACTCTCGCCATCTGTTCCCTCCTGCTGAGGGGTATACTCTCGCCATCTGTTCCCACCTGCTGAGGGGTATACTCTCGCCATCTGTTCCCTTCTGCTGAGGGGTATACTCTCGCCATCTGTTCCCTCCTGCTGAGGGGTATACTCTCGCCGTCTGTTCCCTCCTGCTGAGGGGTATACTCTCGCCATCTGTTCCCTCCTGCTGAGGGGTATACTCTCGCCATCTGTTCCATCCTGCTGAGGGGTATACTCTCGCCATCTGTTCCATCCTGCTGAGGGGTATACTCTCGCCATCTGAGTTAAACTGAGCCAAGGAGAGACTTCTCTAGAATGAAACAAGCTGGGGAAATACTGTGATCCCATGAGACAAGCTAAGCTGAACCTGGGCTCTCTCCTCAGCTCACCTATACCTCCCCTCAGACAAAACCATGTTACAAACTGTGGCTTATCCTGCAGCAGATAACATCATCATGGGCTGTCAGGTCCTTTCTCATCTGTCCTTCCCATATACACACTCCGTAACTACAGAAGGACCAATAGCGTCATACAGATCAAGAACGTTAGCTATCCTTCTTATGTCTATTATAACTAAAGCAATTCCCCTGCAGGTTCTCCTCCTCTCCCAGCCCACAAGTGTTGTGGTTATCGTGCTCGGAGGTCTACGGTGACAACAACTCAAATCTTTTCCTTCAATTTGTAGCGTCTCTTCTCATCCTGGTTAACTCTTCCCTCTGAGCCCCTTCCACCTACCTAGTTAGCTGCTCCTTAAGTGGCAGTTTACCCCGTGATACATGAGCATGTGTGTAGGTGGGCCCAGGAGGTGTGGGAGTATGTGAGTGGTGTGTGGGTGTGCACGGGAGGAGGCTGGCCCTGTGTGGGTGTATGTTACCGACACGCAAATCGCATTTCACAGTCGAGCGAGACAAGACAAACAAATGGATGGTCGAATTGAGGTCGACACGAGACGATGAATTCACCGACTCTCTCTCTCTCTCTCTCTCTCTCTCTCTCTCTCTCTCTCTCTCTCTCTCTCTCTCTCTCTCTCTCTCAATTTACACATACAGTCTGTGTATAGAACCATCACAACATACAGTCTGTGTATACAGCCACCACAATACATTACGAGCGACACAAGAGTGCTAAATGTAAAATGATACTTGTAAACAATGCTACGCTGGCCTGTCTAATCCCTTTGATGGAAATTCCTCAACATTTACATGGGAGAGCGACCCAATAATCAGGGGATGTGATGAAACACAAGCGGTAACGTTGTCATGGAAACAAATGAATAACACGTCACCAGCAGCAGCAGCAGCAGGCAGTTGGGTCGTTACTAATTACCGTGAGCTGGTGGGAGGCGATGGGACGGAACGTGATGGGAAAGGGGGGTTATGGGAGGTGATGGGACGATAATGCTCAAACGTAGAATCAGATCGTCAACATGAGCCTGGAAGATGATCTTATCCCATTATGAGTGATCTGATTAGCAGATATAGACGATTTGATCGTCCCACACACACACACACACACACACACACACACACACACACACACACACACACACACACACATACACACACACAAACACAAACACACACACACAGAAGCTATACACAGTTAATTAAAGTCACTTTCCTGAGCGTCTATTGTTCCCGTGTTAATTAGTGTATAATTAAAGGTTGCCTGAAGCCTCTCCTTGACCTGGTGGCAGCAGGTGACCCTCCCTGGTCGTGTATGGAACACGTACAGAATGTGTTCTACATAAACGCTCAATTTTATCCCTTCTCTCTTGCTAAACATGATACACTGAAGTGTGCAAAACTGCTTTTATAACTTCTACACGTGACCGACACAGACACACACACACACACACACACACACACACACACACACACACACACACACACACACACACACCTAAACAACAAGAATCATTCATCATTCTTGCTGGCTGGCCAACCTCAAGGTCTGTCTCCAGTGACACAGTCACCGTCCGTGACTTGCTTAGCGTTACCCAGCCTGCGTCCCGGGACGTATCCGTCGTAAGACTCGAGAGAGAAATCTATTCAGTGTCTTTTGTCTTGTGACTACAATGATGTGTGGCTTTCCCTCGTGTGGTGACGTGACCAACTGTTTGTACCCGAAGCATGGGTCATGATCACTTGCCATGTGACTACATATTAAGGTCCTACACGAGTGTGTTACTGGTTAAGGCAGGTTAGAATATCCCACACCACCTAGACCATGTTTAGCGCCATCTTGGTTCCTGATGGAAGGGAAGAACCCTCCACCAGACGTGACCAATGTTTCCCTCACCTCCACTTCTCCACGGAAGGCGGGAACTCGTACTGACCCTGGTGACCACAGTGTTACGACCAACACTTCGTGGTGAGCTTGTGGCCTGACACCTGCCGTGTACACAGGTTAGAAAACGACCCTCGTTTCAGTCTTCTTCCTAAACATAATCTGAGCAGCACGACAGAACATGGACCGTGGCACCTCTCGTCTCTACACTGTACACGGAGACAGAACAATTCTCATCTGTTTTCAAGCGTACGTGAAATTACACCTAAGGTCTTGGCTCAAGGTGTAGCCAGACACATACCCAGAGAGGGGCTCGAACCCCTGGCCTCTCGTGCTAAGCTTTCGAGATTGGCTTCTTCCAGACGTGGGTAGCCGTGGACGCCTGCACCCTTGTGTCACGCAGCGAAGTGACGTGTGAAATGAAGATCCTGCGGGAATATTCCTCCTCAAGCTCTCGGGTTATCCCCCGGGGCTCAGGATTTGTGTCAGGGCTGGAGCGCGTCAGGGGAACCACACAGGCAGACGGCCTGTCATACGGACCTCCATAAATCTTCTTACGACACCGGGAGAGGAATGGGCAGCGTCCACAATGGCTCTCCTGGGGAGGAGGTGGGTGACACTGTTGCTTCTTACGTGATGGAATGATGCCACTCAACTGACTTGGTTTCTAGCTTACTGACGAAGATCAAACCTGTGTCACTACAGGACGTCAGGGACACGAGGGTCCATCTTGTCTTCATCTTTACAAAGGGAAATCTCGTCCATCTTCACACGTTTCATGTGTCTTGTTTACAGGTCGAGGGTCATCTTCACCCTTAGTGACCTCAGCGTGGATGGTGTATGATATCCTTCCTATCCACTGGAGGATGGTCGTCCACAACGACCCACAATTGCATCACGACCCCAGGTTGGTCCCCAGTGTCGGCCGTGTGTGTGTGTGTGTGTGTGTGTGTGTGTGTGTGTGTGTTCATCCCCTTGTGCTAAACTTCACAGCAGATTAGCCAAAAATGGCCAGTCTTTTACCGTAACATGTGGCCGGTTCTTGCTATATATAGCGGGCTATAAACTACCTCATCATTCATAAGCCATTCATTCTGAAAAATAAATAGCCTGGTTACTGTTTATCAAATATTTATAGCCTCCTTCATTTGCATAATTTAGTGATTAATTGTCTTTATGCTCTATAAATCATGACTCATATTGTTAGTAATCTCACCAAATGATCCTTAATTATTTCCTTTAGTCCTACGTGACCTCTACGTCTGACCCAGTCCTACAGATCACACACAGACCTTGGCAATACACTCCTCACACACTCCCATACTGGGTCTCTCTCTCTCTCTCTCTCTCTCTCTCTCTCTCTCTCTCTCCCTCCCTCTCTCTCTCTCTCTCTCTCTCTCTCTCTCTCTCTCTCTCTCTCTCTCTCTCTCTCTCTCAAATAAGAATCTACATCCTACCGCAGCCTCAGAGATGCCCTGCAACACTTAACATACTACCAAACTGCTCAGTATGAGAGGTGATCCAGGATCCTGTGGTCATTCATCTCACTATGTAAACAGAGGTATAGAAAGAGATCTAGTTTCATCAAGATGATATAAACATAAATATAATGGTCATCACTGAGTCGTATGATGATTAGAATGAAGGATGATGGGAGCATCGATCAAATATGTCATTATAAACGATGATTATGACAGATGATTAGATATTGATAGGCTGTGATGACAGTGATAGATAAATGAATCAGAAGTAGAACAAAAAAAAGAAAAGAAAGTGAGAAAGAAAGAAGAAATTAAAGAATGAAGAAGACGACTTTCCCATTAAAGACAGTACCCCATAGACAGGACCCCACATAAAACACTGTCGTCCCTACGTCAGGAGACAGATGGCCCCATTCGCGGACGCACCTCCCCACAATGGCACCCCATTACGCCTCAGTGAGCAACCTCTGACGATATCGACCTAATGGCCCGGCACCAGTAGGTCGGGAATGGATTCTCCTGTGACAGTACCGTAGGCCCAACACTGCCATTGATTTCCACTACGTCATGAGCACCTCTGCTGGTCACAAGGCACACTAATTACCATACATCGAACCCTCGTATCATTCACCTTCACTCATGCATATTCTTCATCTCCCTAAAATAAAGTATTTCCAGAGCTCTGAGGCATCCGATACGACGCCTGGAAAATATAGTAATTACATGAATGGGTTAATTGATTGTTATTTTTTAAGATATCCAGGGCGTCTAATTACTCAAAATAATTTACTTCATATGTACATGAATAACATCACTAGAAACTCAGCTAAGTTCATATGACGCAGTACATCCTTCAGCACGACGGTACGACAGTACGACCCTTGATTACGAGCGTACGACTTTTGGGTCAAGGGTTAGGTCGAAGACTGGGCCATCATACCCAATGGTCGTACCATTATACTCAAGGGTCGTACCTTCTTGCTCAAGGGTCGTAACGTTATGTTCAAGGGTCATATCGTACTCAAGAGTCGTACCTTCGTGCTCTAAGGTCGTACTATCGTATTCAAGGGTCGTACCTTCCTGCTCATTAAAGTGAAAGATATCAAATACAGATGGTTACCTTCTGCTCAGTGAAGTGCGTCACGTCCTACTGTCAACATTCTACCTACATCGTTACAGACACAGTCAGTAAACAAGACCTCGAGTACGCTTTGAAACAGCTGAGGAACCAGTGTACACAGCGATACCCTGAGGGAGGGCGGAACGTCCCGGGACACTTTAAATTCTCTTTAAATGATTTTTGAAACAGAAGACTTGGCAGTCCCCTCCCAGACAGCTGATTCTGAATGCCCTTTGAAACTACAGAACTACAAAGCCATCCGTGCTTTGAACCAGTGGATTCACGTGATCGTGACCAGCTGCTGCTTCCCATAGCTTGTGTGTGGGGAGCAACCACATGAGGACGACCGTTATGGCACCTCGTCCTCCCCTGGAAAAGCAAAGCAGCGGGACTTTCTCTTGTCGTCTTTCCCTCAACCTACAACCTTTCTGCCATCATGAGTCACGTCTACAGACACCTGAATACCGAATGTTCACTTCACCAGAGATGACGAAGACTGGTCATGTTTTGCCCGTCATGTTGATCAGTATAAGAATATTACCTGTCATTTATATATCTATTAATCCATTTCTCACATATATGATTCATACATTTATATATACACGTCTGAGGAAAGCTATGTATTAGTATGATGAGGTAATGGAATAATTTGTTACCTACTAATTTTTACCATCTCGCCATTACCCGTACATAATGAATAAAATTCGTGGGTTCTACAGTGAAAGATATGTTCTTTATGAGCAATGTTGCTCAGACAAGCAGTATTCTTAATACAAATCGTACTTAGTGAACAATATTTGCAGCACACATCCTCCCTGGGGAGGAATATTCACAGCACTGATCCCCCCTGGCAAGCAACATTCAGAGAGCAGCTCCTACCCAGCAAGCAATATTCACAGCGGAGATCTTTCCTGGAGACCATTGTTCCCAATGTAACCCAGCGTCTGGAGAGAAAATATTCGCCCACCTCCTCACATTCTTCTCCACTGAGCTTCCTTCCTATACTGCCGACCGTGACGTATTCTGAGAGCCTTTTTTCTCGTGAAATAAACCCGGGTCACCACCCAGGTCACCGCCCAGGTCACCGCCCAGGACCCCTCCATCTCCCGCTTGTTCCGGTTCTTGTACTCTGCTGTGGACGAGACACTAAACCATTTTGAATTTCATCCATATTATATCATGTTCATTTACTCTTCTCTTTTTGTAGAGATTCTATAATTTTCGACTATTATGAATATTATCAATTGTGTAAACTTTATGATTATCCTCGCCTGTATGATCATGGGAAGCATTGCGGTGTAAACACCTTGAAAGATTTGGATGATGCGAGGAAATGGTCGCTTTTGGGAAGGTCTAAGCTTCATTATCATCACGAAGTTTGCCAACGAATTTTGAGCATGAATAAATATGAAGTGTGGCTTGTGAGAACATCAGGCAGGATGAACCAACCAACAACTGTGGTGTCTCAACATTTCATAATTTGGAGAAACTTTTTTGAAATCGAGTTATACTAATGACATGAACATGAACCCTTGTGATTTATAAGGTAACTCTCTCTCTCTCTCTCTCTCTCTCTCTCTCTCTCTCTCTCTCTCTCTCTCTCTCTCTCTCTCTCTCTCTCTCGCACCGGGGCGGGAGCCCTTGGCCAAACCTAACCCGTGTTTTGACCTACGCTCACCCCAAAGCACCCGTTCCTCTGCACTTTCACTACCAGTTGCATGATCTTCTGTCCTTCCTCCTTCAGGGAGTAATCCTGGCCTTCCTGATCCTCTCCTAAAACCTTTTACTGCCTTCCCCCGACACCTTGAGAAGGATCCACACCCCTGACTCACACTGCCAGCCTCACCCTCACGCCTTCCTCAAGGACATAAAGACGTCAGGTAGGATTCTCACCTGAGTCCTACGGCTGAATCACCAAGTGTGAGGCGAAACAAAAGGCATCTCTTAGAATCACGTGATACGTGATGGAGGCGGGAATGAGGGTACGGTGCTTACATCCCTGGGCAGGCAGGAGACATGGCAAGATGAACTGGAACTGAAGAAGTCATAAGGAGTGTGTGTGTGTGGAGGTCATCCATGAGTAACATCATCAAACACTGCCAGTATCTGGATCAGTGTCGTGGTTTAAGATGAACTGTCAGGATATTGTGTGAATCATATATCGCAAGAGGATGGGAAAGCCTCAGGGACACTATCAGAAAGAGAGAAAAGCTTAGAGCGAGAGAGGCGCGTTCTGCTGGGCTAAGAGTATATCGTCACGATCAAAGGAATATTGACTACCATGAGGGATTCGCGTAAATGTCATGGGATATACGCCAGGTTGGTCATGGGATATACGCCAGGTTGGTCATGGGATATACGCCAGGTTGGTCATGGGATATACGCCAGGTTGGTCATGGGATATACGCCAGGTTGGTCATGGGATATACGCCAGGTTGGTCATGGGATATACGCCAGGTTGGTCATGGGATATACGCCAGGTTGGTCATGGGATATACGCCAGGTTGGTCATGGGATATACGCCAGGTTGGTCATGGGATATACGCCAGGTTGGTCATGGGATATACGCCAGGTTGGTCAGAATTCCACACTATTTTTTCTTTATTATTCCCGAACGAGGAATTCGAAGCGTCGTAACGAATGAATTAAAAGTCACGAGGGATGAACCAAGAACCAAGAACCAAGAGGAATGAACCAAGAACCAAGAACCAAGAGGAATGAACCAAGGGAAATTGAGTCATGGAATAGACACAGGGTTATGGAATTCCTACAAATGTCACCGAATTCCCACAGAGGTCAAAGGTCACACAATTCTCACCCATCATGCACATAAAAGACCAAACGTATTATTCATGCCAAAGGTCACATGATTTGTTCAGGATCGTGAAATGTGCTCTAACCTCATCAAGATTTGCATGGCATGTGTGCAGAGGTCATGAAGTTTGCACAAAGGCCACAGAGAATATGAAGATAATGACACAGGTCACCTGAAGGTAGATGAAAGAGGTCACGTGAAGGTAGATGAAAGAGGTCACGTGAAGGTCAAACTAACTGGGATATCTAAGAGAAAGTTTAGGAAGCAAAGAACAAGACAACATTAGCATTGTAATATAGAGTTAAGACCGGAAGTCAAATACTGGTGAACGAAAAAAATCATCAGTGAAGAAATGGTCAGACTTGTTGATGTTTACTTGTACACAACAGAGAGAGAGAGAGAGAGAGAGAGAGAGAGAGAGAGAGAGAGAGAGAGAGAGAGAGAGAGAGAGAGAGAGAGAGAGAGAGAGAGAGAGAAAGAGCAAAACATACCACAGTGAGTGTACTGAAAGATTATAATCAACAAAGAAGGAAGGAGAGAAGAAATAGAAACAGCGAAGTGTAGACCGAACATTTGTCTAAACCTTCACTTAACATTTAATACTATATCTAATGTTCTATATTCAATATTCACATGATAGCACTATACTTACGCAGACCTCAAAACCTAAGGACGAAACTCTATATAAATTTCGCCAAGATTCAACACTTTAGGAATGGTTCTCTAACACGGCCAGAAGGCAGTGGTATGCACCAGTCTCTATATATATCTAAAACTCGACCTAACCTACAGTGCTCGACACTTTGGACCGAGTTCAGTGTACAGCCAACACTTGACTCAATAAACAAGCCCAGTTTTCGACCCTGGGAAATAGCCATTGATACACAGCTAACACTCGGCCCTCGAGGACTAACTCCAAAAATTGATCAAGCACTCGACCTTGCAGAGAGAGTTATGAACATGGCCGGACCTGGGCCTTGAGAACTAGCCTGTAAATGATGGATTATATCTGTAAATACCCATGTCAGTCTGGTCATGGTTAATGTAAATAACAAACTGCCTCTCTATGATGATTATCCCATTTCACGTGATATGGAGGGAGGGCAGAGGGACGTTGTAAAAGGTTAATCCTGACCCACACCAAATTGTAGTACCGTCGTTCTCAGGGATTGTACCGTCATCGTTAAAGAGAACAGCCTGACAAACACCCCCCCCCCCCCCACACACACACACAGACAGATCAGAGGAGCCTTCTTCAGATGGGTTGAGCTGAGTAGCGGAGTGCCGCAGGGTCCTGTTCTGAGACCATCTCCTTTTCTTGAGTCATGAGGGAAGGGCGAAGTGTGGAGGACTGCATCAACCTACAATACAAACACAAAGTGGGTGTGGTACACGACTGACGATGTTCAACGCCATTTGATGGATAGCAATGAGGATGAGACACTGTGAAAGAAGACCACAGCACGAACATCATTTAGCGGCATATAAGCTGTAGGAATGTACATTAGGAGGACCTGAGAGTTGACACCGTCCCTAACCCGTCGCCAGAGTCCCACGTCAAGACACTAAGACAAACTGTCTGCTGGCAAACATCATATCAACATACAAGTCTGTGGATAAGGAAATAATCAGCAAGCTGTTCGCTTCCTACGGTGGGTCAAAACTGGAGAAGGACATGAAAGATGATACCAGAATCAAGATACCTGAATTACTGTAGAAGACTAGAGACCTTGAATTTACCTCCCATGGAAGAGAGAAGCGAAAGGGGTGACCTGATCACAACCTTGCATTATATATACCAGCTTGATGACGCAGATGGGAAACACTTCTTCGAAAGCGGCCCCCCACGAGTGTAGAACTCCCTCCCTGCACAGTCGAGAGATGAAGCTTCACCAGTATAGAACGCCCTCCCCGTGCAGATGGAGCCCCACCATTATAGAACTCCCTCCTCGTACAGAACAAAAGATGGAGCCCCACGAGAGTACAGCTCCCTCCTTCTACAGTACAAATAGATAATTACATAGGGATGACAACTTGCACATATTTTCCCTCGTTTTTATGTCTAATCCTAGGTTCATATCTCCTCTGTTTATTTCTGACCAAGATCTACTAAATCCTCAGTTTAAAGGAAGATCAATTCATCCCTCGTCCATCACAGAAGGTGTTACATTAGAACATTAAATCTCAAGGACGAACAGGTAGAAATTATCAAGGACGAACAGGTACAAATTATCAAGGACGAACAGGTAGAAAAATAGTAAACGTTCACTTAAATCCCTAAACTGTATAATTACAACCAATCAAGTAAATCTTCTGAGCAGGAAGGAGGCAATTACGCCAAGCAATTAAATCCTTTGGACGAAAAAGAAGCAATTACGACAAAGCAATTAAATCCCATGACCTGGGCTAAATTAGTTAGGAATAAGTAAACCCCCAGGTTACATTATGGCACAGCCAACGGTGAAATGACTCTCTCTCTCTCTCTCTCTCTCTCTCTCTCTCTCTCTCTCTCTCTCTCTCTCTCTCTCTCTCTCTCTCTCTCTCTCTCTCTCTCTCTCTCATAGCATCATTTGATCATATTACTCCCCCCCCCCCTCTATTCCCAGGGGTGTGTGGTGACCGGTACCACTGCTCACATGTCCTGTAACACACACATGACAAAGTCCAAGACTAGAACACAGGAAAATAACACACAAGAACGTGACTATATTTTCAAACTCCATTTGGAATACTGGCGGTCGTTACGGCCTTGCGTGACGTAACGTCACACGTCACACCTTACGAATCTAAGCTCAGTAATATACATTCTGCTGTAACAGATTATGTCGCATATATATATATATATATATATATATATATATATATATATATATATATATATATATATATATATATATATATATATATATATATACGAACAAAGTGCATAAGAACGCGCACCTTCATAGAACATACAAACGTCCAACAGCCAGGATCGATTAAAAGAGGTTATTACGTAGAAAACATGTGATTTATACCCACAGACGTCCATGCGTTAGATTACATATCTTCGATCACACAGCTGATCCTCACCGCTGTGGTCACTCGTTATACAGAACCCCAGGCCAGTGTTACCAAGACAGGGTCAGTGTATACAGAGGGAGTGAACCTGACCCAGCAGGTGTAGATACCACAAGTCAAGGGTTTCACGAAGGTGGCGGGTCTGGCAAGACTTCCTCACCCCCTGAGTCCCAGGATATATGAGGCAGGGAGAATGTGGGGGTTGAGGAGGGAAAATGAGGGGTGTAGGGGGGACAAACGGGTAAGGGGAGGAATATGAGGTGTCTAGATGAAGGTGAGAGCCCAGAGTGAAGGTGATAAGCCAGCTGAAAACATTAGGAAGGAAAGTAAGGATTACATGATTACATTAGTTTTTCGAGGGAGGTGGGTGACGAAGGAGGTGTAACGGAGGTGTAATAAGTGAGGGAGAAACACACCTGAGGAATATGTGTGACGAAACATACGCGAGGATGAACACAAGGAATGAGGAACCAGCTCACACATCGACGTAAACCATGCCAAACAGACAGACAGACAGGCGCTTATGATCATCTTATTTACAGATATCTTTATCAACGGGACAACTGCTTATCAATACAATACAAAAGAAGGAAAATAGAGAGAGACTTTATAAGTGACGCCAGGAATGGAATGTTCCTATCGAAAGCAGTTTATGAGACGATGGGAATGGACCGTTCCCTCCAGAAACAGAAACTCTGTTGATTCTTATCAGGCAGGACCAACCCGGAACCATCTTCCGTGAGAGTGATGAAAGTGACAAGACCTGGGAACACTCACAGGGAAAGTGATCGCTGGGATAATGACGAACATGAAGAGACCAGGGAACACCTAGAGAGAAAGTGAGTGAGGAGAAACCCTTCTGATGGTGAGCGACAGTGATGAATGTGTGTGACAAAGTTTTGTATTTGATGAACAACACTGCTGAGTCTTACTACGATGAAGTGAGTAAGTGAGTGATTTGTTGTGTGATGGGGAAAGTGAGTGACTTGTGAGGTGCATCAGTAAAGTGAAAGTCTTGTGGGGAAAGTGAGTAATGAAAGTGAATTTCTCTTGATGAGGTCTATTTTCACGATAATCATAATCACCATCACCACCACTGCTGCCACCTCACCATCAATTTCACCATTACAACCTCAATATCACCAACACCAGGGCCAACAACCTCACCAACGACAACACTATCAACAACCAGTTACAACCATCATCATCACCATCAACACCCACATTACCACGAACAACAGTTAGATAATTTGAAGACCTCTTGCACCATCCTCTGCCTTGTCATCTTCCTAAACTATAGCGATCCAAACCTATAAAGACTCAAGATGTCTGTGGTTCTCACCTTTGTTGTCTTTCGCTCTGGTCATCCACGATATAATCATCAACAAAGCCATTAACACTGACCTACGGAGAACTCTTATTCCACGGTTTGTAGTAAGCGTCGTCAGGCTGTACGTCTCCCAGGGGTCATCTCCACCTTCCATTGTGGCGTCCCGCAGGACGTACGACTCTCAAGGGTCATCTCCACCCTCCATTGTGGCGTCCCGCAGGACGTACACATCTCCCACGGGTCATCTCCACTTTCGTCCACAGAGCCAGTGGGTTCCTAGTGTTTCCTCATCCTTCAAGCTGACACCCCGATAGATCGACCAGCTTGATGGAAGTACGTCGACGACTCCCAACATTGGTGTCAGTGTTGACAACAGCTCCTCCCACAACTATATCGACCACCAGAACACCTTCGACAGCTTCCAGGACTGGACCATGGCCAATAATACCACCATCAACCAGTCACACACCTCACTTATACGCACCAACCTCGCTTCCAGCCCTGTCCCACCCCTAACTGTCTCACTAGACCCCAGTCCCCTCCGGTTGCCCAGTCCACCAAACTTCCAGCCCCGTCCCATCCCTAACTGTCTTAGTAGACCCCAGTCCCCTCCGGTTGCCCAGTCCACCAAACTTCCAGCCCCGTCCCATCCTCACCCATGAGCTAGTCCCATCATATCACCGCCAACTCATAACTACAATCACCACCATCTCCACCATCTCCACCACCACCACCACCATCAATACCTCGACAAACAAAGCTCACATCGTGTATGGCTTTGTTCATACCACCACCACCACTAGGCGGGCGGAGGGAGACATAAAGCAACACAGCCAGCCAAACTAAACTACAACACAGCAATTCCTTTTAATCAAACCATCGAGTCATTGATTCACAGAATCCGCACGCAAAACACAATTTCCAAACTACTCTTTTTCATTATCATTTTTGACTAATATATTTCCAATATATATATATATATATATATATATATATATATATATATATATATATATATATATATATATATATATATATATATATATATATATATATAAAAACCATCAGCTAACAGTTCATACGTTCCACCACTCCAATTAATTAAACCACGAAAATCATTCCCTTCTTGCCATTGCCGGTTTCTGTTCTGAGTTTCGTCTGTGTTCGTGTTGTTACCAAACGTTGTCCCAACCCTCTCACTGCACCCTCGCTCTGACCAAACATCACCTAACTGACACACTAAGCATAGAAAGCATCAACAAGTCAATACTACGTATGACCCTTGCCCCAACATGTATACTTATACTTGATTATACTATACGTATGTATATATGTTACGTTGTCATATTATAAGTACGTTCAATGATTACATTCACTACTTTACTTATACCCCTCCAGCATCTTGCTTATTCTGAAATTTATATTGAACGAGGGAAGCATTTAACCAAGAATATCACAGGTGAGATTTTTTGAAGGCATGTGGATTCGGAACGTATAGGTTACTAGAATATGTATTCTTGAAAATCTATATGTGAAATACTAGAAAAGCTAGGATTTGTATTAGGACTTGAGACTGGTAGGAATATTTAGTTGTATAGAATCTATTGAACGTTCAAAAATAGTGTGATGCAACTCTTTTCGAGTTATGAAATGATTTTTAATCGAGGTATGGAAGGCTTCAGGAAGTGTTTAAGACGGAAAGTGACTTCGTACTCAATGTGTTTTCATTACGATTGGTAATGGTTGTGACGCGTCTACCCCAGCTTGCTCAGAGCTTTAACGAAGAAGATGGGTTCATTGGTTTGTCTTGGAATCTGCAGTTCTACTAAGACTTGGACTGAAAGGGGTCAAGGGCGTACTTCGTTTCGGAAGGATTAAGTTGGCTCAGGGTTGTCTCTTACTCAGCGTTGCATATGTGCACTGGGTGCTGACTTCTGTCCAAAACTGATGAAAGGTGCAGTTGTATAAGGGTCGGAATATGATAATGGTAGTACTACGTAATAAAGTATGTTCAGTAGGTAGGTTCTTCCTAGATGGATAACTCTATTCCGCTGTATTAATGGAGAAAAACTGTAAGGAAAGGATATGTATTTAGATACGACGCAAGCTAGGCTGCGATTGCAACCATGAAATACTGGGACCAAGGGAGCGAGGAGGGGGAAAAATTGGGAGCCTGAGAATGTGAATTGATGTATTCGGTGAACAAAGGGCAGTTTGACGAGGTCGTTCCTAACTGCTATAAAAGGACGTTATTGGTATGTAACTTACCACCACAGGTTGGATGTGCCACAATAGTCTGACGACAAGTTGTGGATGTGGCTCACGTGACAACAAGTTGTGATGTAACAAGCGTGAAGCAGCAAGGTGGAAAGACAAAGCCTCGGTCACGAAAGGTTGTGATTGTGAAATGGTTGACCACACAGGTGGATGTGACACCTACACGACAGTTGTGATGTGAGACACACAACAAGGTTGGATGGTAAACTAAAAAGGTTGTGATCCAACTCAACCACGAGTTGTGAGTGCAACGTCACGACAAGAGGAGGCCAACCAACCTATATATATATATATATATATATATATATATATATATATATATATATATATATATATATATATACTTCTGTTTTCGGAACTAATCAAAATCGAAATTAAATCTCTTATGTCTCGCCCCAAAACCCATCAGTAAGAGTTCTACGCCTTCCACAATCTCCAATCAGTTCGAACCAACGAAAGAATCATTTCTCTTTCTTTCCATCAGACCATGTGTGTGTGTGTGTGTGTGTGTGTGTGTGTGTGTGTGTGTGGTCTACGTCAGCGTCAGGTCTGGGAGACCAGCGTGGTGGTTGTCTGTAACCAGTGGTCGAGACAATGAACACAAGAGCATGACTGAAAGCATCACATAAGGTCGACTGACCTGACTGGGTAGTGACCTTGCCCCAACATGTATATGTATACTGTATGTATATATGTATACTGTACGTATGAGATGAATATACATACACTACTCTACCTCATACACCCTCAGCGATCGTGCGCAACAAATCTGGATTGTTATATTCAACAAGGAACATTATTAACCAAAGAATATACACAGGTGAGATGCTATTCTTCTGATCATGAAAACGGGGACACTTCATAGGCTATACTCACGAAGTATAATATTCTTGAAATATACCTAATATGTCCGAAATGGCAAAGAATCTCAGGATATTAGTAATAGTGACTAGCAACACATGTATGGAATATTTGTCTCGTATGTTAAACTTGATTATACGTTCCAGCAACACAATCATTCAACATCCTTTTCGAGTGTTATAGATATGTCTATACCTCTCCAGAAACACGAGTATGGAACACTATCCAGGAAGTGTTGTAAGACGGAACTGCTCAACACAATTATGTTTTCATTACGATCTGTTTACAATTGTTAGTGACGCCGTCTATACCCGCCAGCCTCGCCTCAGACGCTCATGAACACAGCAACGAAAGATGGCTTCATTGGTTTCTGTCTTGCATCCTGCAGTTCCTACCCTTCAACACGACTTAGGACCCTCGAATACGTCTTGCTCAAGGGCCGTACCTTCGTTCTCAAGGGTCTTATCGTTGCCCTCAAGGGTTGTACCCTCTTACTCAAGGGTTGTCATATTGTGCACTGGGGTCGTGCCGTCTCGTCCAAAGGTCGTTAGTTAAAGGCTGCACAGTCGTACTCAAGGGTCGTACATTTCTTACTCAATGGTCGTACTACTTAAAAGTATCGTTGCGACGGGGGATTTCTTTCCCTAGATGTGACTCCCTCATATTCCCCGCCCTGTATATATGTATATATGTATAAGAAAATGAATATGTATTAAGCACACGTCACAGCACAAACCAGGCCTTCATTATTTCCACCAAATTATCCTCGGACAGACGACTGACGAGGAGGAAGAATAAAGAGGCGACTGCAACGACTGCAACATTTGCTGTCGTGTCAGGTGAACCCAACGCAGCGGTTGACGAGGTCGTTTACTCACGCTACTAAAAGGACTTTATTGTGTCTTAACCTCACACCACCACAAGGTTGTGATGTGCCACAACCTCACACCACCACAAGGTTGTGATGTGCCACAACCTCACACCACCACAAGGTTGTGATGTGCCACAACCTCACACCACCACAAGGTTGTGATGTGCCACAACCTCACACCACCACAAGGTTGTGATGTGCCACAACCTCACACCACCACAAGGTTGTGATGTGCCACAACCTCACACCACCACAAGGTTGTGATGTGCCACAACCTCACACCACCACAAGGTTGTGATGTGCCACAACCTCACACCACCACAAGGTTGTGATGTGCCACAACCTCACACCACCACAAGGTTGTGATGTGCCACAACCTCACACCACCACAAGGTTGTGATGTGCCACAACCTCACACCACCACAAGGTTGTGATGTGCCACAACCTCACACCACCACAAGGTTGTGATGTGCCACAACCTCACACCACCACAAGGTTGTGATGTGCCACAACCTCACACCACCACAAGGTTGTGATGTGCCACAACCTCACACCACGACAATGTTGTGATGTGCCACAACCTCACACCACCACAAGGTTGTGATGTGCCACAACCTCACACCACCACAAGGTTGTGATGTGCCACAACCTCACACCACTGAATATCTAAAAAAAATATGGCATACAAGGACACAGCATAAGCATTATACCCGATTGTCTCCACAACCAAGCTGGTCACACCAACAAAGCGAAAACTTGGATATAAATCCAAGAATATTGTTCTTATGTGGCTCTCGTGACCTGGTGTCCAGTTCTTGGACAGTACGAACCCATCGACCGACGCTGGTGGTGTAGGGAAACGACAAGACACATTAAATCATCACACAGGCCAGGCCATGTGAGTGGAGCCATATGAAATAATCAATGTTTCCAGCGACCCTGGACCGTTACATTCATCTAAGCTGAAAGCAAAATGAGTGAGAATATATGTGCTCATTTATGACATGACCATTTGTGTCTGCTTCAGATTTATCCACCAGTGATTCATCGTCTGAAAAAGTGGATGAAAAGTCACAACTGACTTTGATAAAGCCGGCATCAGCTGCCTGCCTTGTGGGAGGTGAAATCATACATCACAATTATCTGCATCGTCTCCTTCCCTGGCTGTCTCCTTCCCTGGCCGTCTCCTTCCCTGACCGTCTCCTTCCCTGACCGTCTCCTTCCCTGACCGTCTCCTTCCCTGGACGAGAAACTCATCTTCATTTCTCACAGGTCTGGAGCTCAGGAAAACTTGCAAGCATGGGTCATCCACCCGCGAGATCCCCTGGAATGGCTGACCCTGAGGAGCATCGCACATAGGTGATCAGTGATCTATTATCAATACACGTCTCTGGTACAGTGAGGGAAATACATGAGAGAGAGAGAGAGAGAGAGAGAGAGAGAGAGAGAGAGAGAGAGAGAGAGAGAGAGAGAGAGAGAGAGAGAGAGAGAGAATCAGAAGTCTTGGATCCATGAATATCTTTAAGCATTAAAAAAAGAGGATCATCTTGTAAGGTATTCGATTTCCTTGTGTCACCAGAACAACCAACATCCCATGCTACAGATGCTGCCACTGTAGAGTTTGTGTAAAACACAAACACACAACCACAGAGAAACCACTACAGCCTGGCCCTACACAGAGCCTGCGTGCTGTAGAGTCCGCAACCACTCCTTTCCATATCTACGATCAGTGGGTTTCGAACCCTCGCTTGAGTTTCCCTTGTGAGTGTAGGGAGAGAGGCTACAAGAGCGTAGGGGTGTGGTGGCCGCTACATGAAACAGCATAACTGTGTACAGTATGACAATGTAGCAGCTACAAGGCTGGAATAGCTACAAGAGGGAAGAGTTAAGACCACTACAAGAAAGCAGACGTGTGCCTCTGGTGTGGGAGAGCAGCAATGGGTGAGTATACTGTCGAAGGAATAACACGATCTAATGATGATAGCAGTGAGGAAACCCCGTGAGGGGTTGGTGGAGGGTCCCCTACAGGAGGCAGAAGTAGACACTCTACTACGAGAGGGAGGAGGGGCACCGGGTCCACTACGTGTGAGAAACGCAGGGTCCACTACGACAAGAGTCTCCTACAAGAGGAAGAGGTAAAGAGTCTACCGAAAGAGGGAGAGGTAGAGAGTCCACAGAGAAAGGGAGAGGTAGGTAGGCCACTACGAGAGAATGTAGGCCAAAAGTACCAGGCTTATTGATCAGGCCACAAGATGCCCAGTACTATGGCCAAGGGTGCCACCCCTTCCCCTGCCACTCCCCCAGGACCATGAACCCTCCCCTGGCACTCCCCCAGAACCACGATCCCTCCCCTGGCACTACCCCAGCATCATAACCCCTCCCCTGACACTTCCCCAACACCGTGACCCCTGGCACTACCCCAGCATCATAACCCCTCCCCTGACACTTCCCCAGCACCGTGACCCCTGGCACTCCCCCAGCACTATGACCCCTCCCCAATTACTCCCCCAGCACCGTGACCCCTGTCAGAACACTCCCACAATAAACAAATTCTCACTTGTACACCATTCATGTCCGCTTTACCCGCCGTTTACTCTGGCTTCCCTCGCTCTCTGTGCACCGTAGGTAAACAGAACTAGCAATTACTTTCGTTGAACCGACTGTGAAAAAATATCCGGCTGTATTTAATTCCTGTAATTTACCCTGGAAAATGGTCGAGTTCTACTGTCTTGACTTATGGTTTTCCTACGAAGAGAAGTTTTATTAAGGCATCGTAATTCATAATCATAGAACTTTATTACACATTTTCTACGTAGTTCCCCCAGTGATCTGGGGCAACACCTACCCCAGTCTCGAGTGGTTCTGAGTTATTACATGTTCCTCTGATGACGCTCGACCATTCCCGGGTGACCCGGGTTCGTCTCCCGTAAGAACGAGACAATCATCCGTGTTGGGACGAAGGAATTTATGAATGTGATGAGAGACCCGTCAGTACCGTCAGCACCGTCAGTACCGTCAGCACCGTCAGCCCATATTAATGACCGTGGCTGCTTGCACATGCATGGGCAAGGCGTGCATGCCGGACGGTCCTGCATCGTGCGTGTTTGCATGACTGCACTGGGGTACATCACCACTCTAGAACTGCTGTTTATTGCAATTTCATTGCATAATTGACGTAAACTTCTGAGATTAGACGATGAACGGTGCGCTTAATCTTACTAGCGGACTGGTGATTGAGGGACGTATAATCGTCTCGTTCTAGGCCTTAGTGGCTGCGACAGAGACGGTGATCAAACCATCGTTTAATATCATAATAATTCTGACCTGAGGGCATCACTTGGCCCATTCACCTTCGACCAGCTAAACAAGATATACTTTGAACAATTTCTACAGGAGGAAGAGGGAAGGGGAAGGTACTACATGTGTTAAATGATGGGCTTACCTTTCTCGGAGGTGGCTGCATGATGACATTAATCCAAACCTGAGAGTTTATGTTGTATTAAGAAGTTCGAGAGAGGACACGGTCTCCTAGCGTTCCCCCACCTCCTCACTGGCGGCCATACTGCTCCCTTCCCTCTGGCTCTTCCAACCTCGCCACGCCCGCCCTGCACATACTCACTACGACCAGGGTTGCTGATTTTCATCCACCGTTCAACCCTGCTCCCCACGCCCTACACCTTGCGACTCCTCTTCCCTACAGGGTCCCTAAAGGATTACCCTGCATTATTTTACAATATCTATACTAGTTTATAGGAGTTTGATAGTGGCCTGGAAGGATGTCGATAAGTGTGTAACGGGTGGGCGGGGCGTGAGGCCAGCGCGGAGAACAGCTAGTAACGATCGAACCAGCGACGGAGGTGGACGGATCCAGTTGCCAGCGAGGCCCGGGGTATTCACATCCATTTCCTTGTAAACTCTACCATCGTCTCCTGCCCTACGACCCTGCCCTGGCCTCCCAGCAGGTAGAATGTCTTATCTGTGGCATGTTGGTGTTGTGGGGTCGATCCAATGGTTCGATATCTCGAAGCACCGGATCGAATTCCCTGACACCAACATTGTGGAGGCTCTCTCGCTCAACAGCCTTCTAGCTCGTTGAACTCCATATATATATATATAAATATATATATATATATATATATATATATATATATATATATATATATATATATATATATATATATATATATATATAACACATGATAACTGATATGGGTTTATGGATATGAAATATATTGCTGGAATTCATTTACGCTTCCATATTTTACTCATTTGGCCACAGAATTTTTCATCTTGCGAATTTTTTAACGATATTTGATTTTCACATCATGTATCTTCTGGGTTATTTATCTGTTGTTCGGGGAGGGCTGGGCGGGGGTAGGGGGGGAGGGGGGGGTTATATTGATACCGGGGTCTGGAAAATGTTTGGTCTTGGCTTGTTTGAAGATATTGCTTGGCGGTGTGACGGTCGACCACTTTATAACTCCCCTCTCCCTACCTGCCTCCCCCATCCTCTCTCTCTCTCTCTCTCTCTCTCTCTCTCTCTCTCTCTCTCTCTCTCTCTCTCTCTCTCTCTCTCTCTCTCTTCACACGCGTGCTTCTCTCACAGTTTTCCCTTTCACGAACTCTCTCTCTCTCCATTCTTCTATCACACACTCTTTTACAAACACACACTCTTTTGCATTCTCTCTCTCTCTCTCTCTCTCTCTCTCTCTCTCTCTCTCTCTCTCTCTCTCTCTCTCTCTCTCTCTCTCTCTCTCTCTCTCTCTCTCTAACCCCCAGCCCTTCACTCACACATACATTAATCCTTCTCTTGCTTTCCCTTTTCTCTAAATCTTTGGTATCCTCCCACTCACCTACTTCCCTCCCACACACTCAGGCCTCCCACGCACCTTTCCTTCCTACATACACTCTTCTCTCCCACACACTCTTCTCACCCATACACTATTTCATCTCTCACATGTTCGTTTTCTTCATAAGCTTTAACATCACTCACACAATCAGACCTCCTACGCACCTTTCTTTCCTACACACACTCTTCTCTCGAACACACCCTTCACCCTTCCACACACTCTAGTCTCATACACTCACTTCCCTCCCACACTTTTCCTCTCCTCGAACTCTCCTGCTTAGTATCTGCTCTCCCTCGCACGCATACACACACACTCTCTCTCTCCTCTCTCTCACACAGTCTCCTCTCACCCACACACTCTCTCTCCTCTCTCTCACACAGTCTCCTCTCACCCACACACTCTCTCTCCTCTCTCTCACACAGTCTCCTCTCAACCACACACTCTCTCTCCTCTCTCTCACACACTCTCCTCTCACCCACACACTCTCTCTCCTCTCTCTCACACACTCTCCTCTCACCCACACACTCTCTCTCCTCTCACACACTCTCCTCTCACCCACACATTCTGCTACACAATCATTTTCTGCATTGTTTAGAAATGTAAATTTTCCTCCATCTT
Organism: Panulirus ornatus; assembly: GCF_036320965.1. Classification (NCBI taxonomy): domain Eukaryota; kingdom Metazoa; phylum Arthropoda; class Malacostraca; order Decapoda; family Palinuridae; genus Panulirus; species Panulirus ornatus. The sequence goes on along the minus strand of NC_092267.1, from coordinate 10,283,696 downwards.
CCCCCACATCAAGGGCCAGGCTGCATCTTCCCCCGGCAATATAGCTCACACGCTAAGTTATTTATCATGGTCATATATCAGACGGCAACTGTATATATACAGAATACACACACACACTTACACACACACACACACACACACACACACACACGCATAATATATATATATATATATATATATATATATATATATATATATATATATATATATATATATATATATATATATATATATATATATATATATATATATATATATATTCATACTTAGTCGCCGTCTACCGCGTTAGCGAGGTAGCACAAGGAAACAGACGATAGAATGGCCCAACCCACCTACATATACGTGTATATACATCCACGTCCACACACGCACATATACATACCTGTACATTTCAACGTATACATACATATACATACAAAGACATATACATATATACCCATGTACATAATTCATACTTGCTGCCTTTATTCATTCCCGTCGTCACCCCGCCACACATGAAATGACAACCCCCCCCCCCCTTCCCCGCACGCGCACGAGGTAGCGCTAGGAAAAGACAACAAAGGCCACATTCGTTCACACTCAGTCACTAGCTGTCATGTATAATGCACCGAAATCACAGCTCCCTTTCCACATCCAGGCCGCACAAAACTTTCCATGGTTTACCCCAGACGCTTCACATGCCCTGATTCAATCCATTGACAGCACGTCTACCCCGGTATACCACATCGTTCCAATTCACTCTATTCCTTGCACGCCTTTCACCCTCCTGCATGCTCAGGCCCGATCACTCAAAATCTTTTTCACTCCATCTTTCCACCTCCAATTTGGTCTCCCTTTTCTCCTCGTTCCCTCCACCTCTGACACATATATCCTCTTGGTCAATCTTTCCTCACTCATTCTCTCCATATGACCAAACCATTTCAATACACCCTCTTCTGCTCTCTCAACCACACCCTTTTTATTACCACACATCTCTCTTACCCTTTCATTACTTACTCGGTCAAACCACCTCACAGCACATATTGTCCTCAAACACCTCATTTCCAACACATCCACCCGCCTCTGCACAACCCTATCCATAGCCCACGCCTCGCAACCATATAACATTGATGGGACCACTATTCCTTTAAACATACCCAATTTTTGCTTTCCTAGATAATGTTCTCGCCCTCCACACATTCTTCAACGCTCCTAGACCTTTCGCCCCCTCCCCCACCCTGTGACTCCCTTCCGCTTCCATGGTTCCATCCGCTGCCAGATCTACTCCCAGATATCTAAAACACTTTACTTCCTCTAGTTTTTCTCCATTCAAACTTACCTCCCAATCGACTTGACCCTCAACCCTATTGTACCTAATAACCTTGCTCTTATTCACATTCACTCTCAACTTTCTTCTTTCACACACTTTACCAAACTCAGTCACCAACTTCTGCAGTTTCTCACATGAATCAGCCACCAGCGCCTTATCATCAGCGAACAACAACTCACACTTCCCAAGCCCTCTCATCCACAACAGACTGCATACTTGCCCCTCTCTCCAAAGCTCTTGCTTTCACCTCCTTAACAACCCCATCCATAAAAAAATTAAACACCCATGGAGACATCACGCACCCCTGCCGCAAACCGACATTCACTGAGAACCAATCACTTTCCTCTCTTCCTACTCGTACGCATGCCTTACATCCTCGATAAAAACTTTTCACTGCTTCTAGCAACTTGCCTCCCTCGCCATATACTCTTGATACCTTCCACAGATCATCTCTATCAACTCTATCATATGCCTTCTCTAAATCCATAAATGCTACATACAAATCCATTTGTTTTTCTAAGTATTTCTCACATGCATTCTTCAAAGCAAACACCTGATCCTCACATCCTTAACCATTTCTGAAACCACACTGCTCTTCCCAAATCTGATGCTCTGTACATGTCTTCACCCTCTCAATCAATTACCCCCCCCCCCATATAATTTCCCAGGAATACTCAACAAACTTATACCTCTGTAATTTGCACACTCACGCTTAACCCCTTTTCCTTTGTACAATGGCACCATGCATGCATTCCGCCAATCCACAGGCACTTCACCATGAGCAATACATACTTTGAATATCCTCACCAACCAGTCACCCCCTTTTTTAATAGATTCCACTGCAATACCATCCAAACCTGCCGCCTTGCGGACTTTCATCTTTCGCAAAGCTTCCACTACCTCGTCTCTGTTTACCAAATCATTCTCCCTGACCCTCTCACTTCGCACACCACCTCAACCAAAACACCTTATATCTGCCACTCTATCACCTAACACATTCAACAAACCTTCAAAATACTCACTCCATCTCCTTCTCACATCACGACTACTTGTTATTACCTCCCCATTAGCCCCCTTCACCGATGTTCCCATTTGTTCTCTTGTCTTACGCACTTTATTTACCTCCTTCCAAAGCATCTTTTTATTATCCCTAAAATTTAATGATACTCTCTCACCCCAGCTTTCATTTGCCCTCTTTTTCACCTCTTGCACCTTTCTCTTGACCTCCTGCCTCTTTCTTTTGTACATCTCCCAGTCATTTTCACTATTTCCCTGCAAAACTCGTCCAAACGCCTCTCTCTTCTCTTTCACTAATAATCTTACTTCTTCATCCCACCACTCCCTACCCTTTCTAAGCTGCCCACCTCCCACGCTCCTCATGCCACAAGCATCTTTTGTGCAAGCCATCACTGCTTTCCTAAATACATCCCATTCCTCCATATATATATATATATATATATATATATATATATATATATATATATATATATATATATATATATATATATATATATATATATATTCCTATGAGTCCACGGGGAAAATGAAACACGATAAGTTCCCAAGTGCACTTTCGTGTAATAATCACATCATCAGGGGAGACACCAGAGAGAAATAAGTCAGTTGATATACATCGAAGAGACGAAGCTAGGACGCCATTAGGTAAACATGTGATTGTATGTCCTGGACACTCACATGTTTACCTAATGGCGTCCTAACTTCGTCTCTTCGATGTATATCAACTGACTTATTTCTCTCTGGTGTCTCCCCTGATGATGTGATTATTACACGAAAGTGCACTTGGGAACTTATCGTGTTTCATTTTCCCCGTGGACTCATAGGAATATCTTGATCGCGCAAAATTTTAACTGCCAGTTTGATCCGACATTTTGAACAACATCAATTTACCTTTCTGAGCTGTTTGTGATCAGGGCAGTCGTTAAATCAAATGCATATAATTCTCTCTCTCTCTCTCTCTCTCTCTCTCTCTCTCTCTCTCTCTCTCTCTCTCTCTCTCTCTCTCTCTCTCTCTCAGGAACAACAATGATAGAGGAGGTACAGAGGTGTAACATATACAGCAGCAGCTCTGACCTGGAGCGCTGTAACCCGAGACCTATCCTGTGTGTGTGTGTGTGTGGTGGTGGTGGTGGTGTGTGTGGGGGGGGGGGGGGGGGTTGTAGCAGGCCAACACGCCCCCCCATGTGTCAATACACAAGCTGTGACCTCCCACCACCCACACCCCCATATCACCAGAATCACACACATCTTACACTGATTTGTTTCTGCGACAAATAGTTATGATTCCTGTAACATGTATTATGATCCCTGTAACATGTATTATGATCCCTGTAACATGTATTATGATTCCTGTAACATGTATTATGATCCCTGTAACATGTATTATGATCCCTGTAACATGTATTATGATCCCTGTAACATGTATTATGATCCCTGTAACATGTATTATGATCCCTGTAACATGTATTATGATTCCTGTAACATGTATTATGATCCCTGTAACATGTATTATGATTCCTGTAACATGTATTATGATCCCTGTAACATGTATTATGATTCCTGTAACATGTATTATGATTCCTGCTGGAGTGTAATACCCAGCCCAATCTATCTTAATGCGTCTTCGTAAAGTGTAGTTCGTTATAGTAATGTATGAATCTTAACATCGGGGTAACATATTTCCAGATTGCGTATTCCCGTTTCTGATTCTCTTTGTGGATATTTCCATTTTCCTCACGTACAGTCATTGCTGCCACAAACTAAATGTTTAGAAAATATATACACACTTGTTGAAGCTCACACAGGACAATTCGGCGGACCAATTACTTCATCAACTTTAATTTGAATCATTTTATCAACGTCTTTTTCTTAATCTAAGTCATATGTACGAGGAGCGCGTGTGTCGTGCTGCTGAGCACCGAGTAAGGTTAAGACTGGTTGTGTGGTGGTTAATTGTTCCCAGTCATGTCAATACTGTTCCTGGGGAGGGTTTTGTAGGGTGTGAAGGGGTGGTTGTGTTGGGGGGGTACGGATGGAAGGTTGTGTTGGGGGGGTACGGATGGAAGTTTGTGTGGGGGGTGCAGATGGAAGGTTGTGTGAGGGGGAACGGATGGAAGGTTGTGTTGGGGGGGTGCGGATGGAAGGTTGTGTTGGGGGGGTACGGATGGAAGGTTGTGTTGGGGGGGTACGGATGGAAGGTTGTGTTGGGGGGAGTACGGATGGAAGGTTGTGTGGGGGGTGCGGATGGAAGGTTGTGTGGGGGTGTGGATGGAAGGTTGTGTGGGGGTACGGATGGAAGGTTGTGTGTGAGGGTTGCAGATGGAAGTTTGTGCGGGGGGTGCAGATGGAAGGTTGTGTGGGGGTGTGGAAGGAACGTGATGTGGAATCTAGAGTTAGTTGAGTGTGGATGAGATAACAGAGAGGAGTGAGAGATATTTGTGATGAGAGACAGATATGTGGTCGTGTTTCAACTTACCACATTATCCTGCTGCGTTTTCAGAACCAGACTGTCAGCAGGAGAGCTCATGAAACTTACAAACAAATCATATATTCTTTTCCAGACTCTGGCCCTTTGATCAAATTGAACCCCGAACGATGGACTGTAGGTCGAATTGCTTATCCCTGACCTTGACTGTGTAGGTAAATATATGTTCTACCGCACGTCCAGTTCCTGAGTTCATGTCAAAGTTGAAATTTGTTCTAAATTACTTTACAATGATTCTATTTTCTTGATACCTTACTGATGCTTATATCGTTAAAAAATTTGCATTTCCTGGCGTCTTTAAGTAATATGAAGACTTGTTGATGTAATCCTGGATAAAGCACTGAGAAATTAGAAATCTAATTTCAAAAATTCTATAACTTTAGATAGTTCGTTACCCTTTGACGAGGTCCATCAACTTCGTGTAATTGGTTGGCAATAACGCGTCGTATCCAACAAGGTGATTAACTAGTTGCCTTACCGGCGCCATATTGCGAGTCTGAATTATCAAGATTATGATAACCAAATTCCAATTTTTCTATATGGTTTATCGGCAAAACTTATCTTTTCTCTCTCTTTTAATTTGGGGCTTCGAGTAACAAAGAAAAACCTCTCTCTCTCTCTCTCTCTCTCTCTCTCTCTCTCTCTCTCTCTCTCTCTCTCTCTCTCTCTCTCTCTCTCTCTCTCTCTCTTCTGTATATTGATGCCATGAAGAATGTATATTGTGGCTGTTAGGGTATCTCGTGTATTGAGGATATATATATATATATATATATATATATATATATATATATATATATATATATATATATATATATATATACAGAGAGAGAGAGAGAGAGAGAGAGAGAGAGAGAGAGAGAGAGACTTACACTCCTGAAACTTGACCAATAATCGGAAAATTTTATCATGTTAATGATGCATAAATCAGTCTGGCAGAGCTGCCAGCCCATGCATACTCGCCCGTCTGTCTGTCTGTCTGTCCGTCTGTTGGGCTGAGGATGTAGTAATTGCAGGCCCTGTCAACCGTGTGGAAGGAGATGCAATACTGAAGGCAGGTGGCCAGACGCGGTATGCAACGCCATGCAATTGCATCCTTGGAAGACATTCCACTCTACTTCCTCCTGCTGGACATGTTGCAATATTGGACACACTGGCAACACCTGCCATATTATGATCCATCATGTAATGTAATAATATAACTACGAGCCATATTATGATGTATGAACTTCATGTTGTATTACAATATAGCTACGAGCCATGTTATGATGTATGAACTTCATGTTATATTACAATATAGCTACGAGCCATGTTATGATAGATAGAGTTGATGCTGTATTGCACAATATATTGAGAACTCTGTTTTGTGTTTGTAGCTTTGTTATATTTACTCATGAGAGAGAGAGGAGACCAGACTGGTGAGGCGTAAGTTAGAGTGGAGCGAGTGATTTGTTCATAGAGGATTTTTAAGAACTTTGTTTCTTATCCAAATCTCTTGCCAACTTGTGTTCTAAGGTCATCTAGTTCGTATTTTTTTAATGTTTTTGGTGTGCGTGTGTGTGTGTGTGTGTGTGTGTGTGTGTTATATGTGGTGCCTAGAATGGTTGGTCGATAGTGGGGGTGAGTCTGGAAGGTATGGAGTGGATTCGTGACCAGAGGGTCAACCACGTTTTGTCGTGAAAGCAAGATGAAGTCAATATACAATACATTAAGATTAAATACACCTCGCACCGTGTCTCCTCCGGCCGTGGTTCTGACGGTTTCCGGCCATCCTGTGCAATAACCTAATCAAGAAATTATACTTGGTCTTTACCTGACATTTCTGGCCATACCAACTCTTGGGACATTCATCGCTCCCTCCAGGGCCCCTGTGGCTCCACTACGGTCGTTAAACTTTGCTGTGTGTGCTGAATGTCAACCATGTTTTTTCTTGCTTTTAAGAGAGAAACTTTGTCAGAAAAATTATTAGAAACAAGAAATGTGTGTCGATAAGTAGACTTATCTATAGAATATCATTTCCAGCTATTCTACAGGTTATGTGTGTCTTTCTACCTAATTTCATTTGCCTATTTTTTCTTCTTTTTTCAGGTGATTCCTGTCTGTCCTCTGGTGAGATGTGGCACACATAGACTGCGAAGGGGATCAGCTGACTCCGTGACGTCACAAATTCCCAGCTGATTGCTGTAAATAGAAATCAGCTGACCTTATCAGGGACAAACTCAGCCGCAGTAATCTCTAACTTATCATTATCAAATTATCATTATTATTATTATCATTATCATCATATCATAGTTATCATTATTATCATTATCATTATTATTATTATTATTAGCATAACATAGTTATTATTATTATTATTATTATTATTATTATTATTATTATTATTATCATTATTATTATTATGTTCACGGGCCGCCCAGGGTCGAGCGCATAGGTTCGAATCTTAGTTGTGGCAGTCGGCTCACAGTCAACCCAGCTGTTCATCCACCCATGGGGGTTGGTTGATAAAATGGGTACCTGGCTAAGGCTAGAATATATATATATATATATATATATATATATATATATATATATATATATATATATATATATATATATATATATATATATATATATATATATATCGGAACATTATCTCGGAAAGCAAAAATGGGTATGTTTGAAGGAATAGTGGTTCCAACAATGTTGTATGGTTGCGAGGCGTGGGTTATGGATAGAGTTGTGCGCAAGAGGATGGATGTGCTGGAAATGAGATGTTTGAGGACAATATGTGGTGTGAGGTGGTTTGATCGAGTAAGTAACGTAAGGGTAAGAGAGATGTGTGGAAATAAAAGAGCGTGGTTGAGAGAGCAGAAGAGGGTGTTTTGAAATGGTTTGGGCACATGGAGAGAATGAGTGAGGAAAGATTGACCAAGAGGATATATGTGTCGGAGGTGGAGGGAACGAGGAGAAAAGGGAGACCAAATTGGAGGTGGAAAGATGGAGTGAAAAAGATTTTGTGTGATCGGGGCCTGAACATGCAGGAGGGTGAAAGGAGGGCAAGGAATAGAGTGAATTGGATCGATGTGGTATACCGGGGTTGACGTGCTGTCAGTGGATTGAATCAGGGCATGTGAAGCGTCTGGGGTAAACCATGGAAAGCTGTGTAGGTATGTATATTTGCGTGTGTGGACGCATGTATATACATGTGTATGGGGGTGGGTTGGGCCATTTCTTTCGTCTGTTTCCTTGCGCTACCTCGCAAACGCGGGAGACAGCGACAAAGCAAAAAAAAAAGAAAAAAAAAAAAAAAAAAATATATATATATATATATATATATATATTTTTTTTTTTTTTATACCTCGTCGCTGTCTCCCGCGGTTGCGAGGTAGCGCAAGGAAACATATATATATATATATACGATATATATATATATATATATATATATATATATATATATATATATATATATATATATATATATATACGATATATATATATGGGCTTGATTTGGGCCTCAGCTGCCTATGCCGTTTCAGTTAACATAAAGAAAATAGCTGTACCAGCAGTAGTATTTCAGACGTGGCCGCACTGGGAGTCGAACCCCTAAACTTGGTTTTGAGATGATTTCATACCCCATCAAAGGTGTCTGAGTGATCGAATCCCTTGTCAGTGATGTCTAGGGGATTGAATCTCCTGCTAAGGGTATCCAAGGGACCGAACCCTCAATTGAGGGTACCTATAAGTAGTGAAACCCCTGTAGACGATGTGTGGCAGATCGAACACCTGCCAAGGATGTTTGAAGAATCGTATCCCCCCCATCAAAGGTACCGAGGGATCGAACCCTCTACCTAGCGTATCAGAGAACCTAACAGACTCCACTCTGCGCCTTCAACAGAGTGTGTCAGGTATCAAGCAGGTACTGAGGGCGTTATCCGCTCATGTTACCTTGGAGTGGACTCTGGTAGCGACGCCTTACCGAGGTGAGCCTTATGGTTACGTGGTCTTATGACAATATGGAACCTCACGACATGACATTGATAAGATGGAGCATTATGATACGATATCTGGTAATGGAACCTATGACAAGATCCTGATTAGGTGGAGCCTTATGACAAGATAATGACCAAGTGGAGCATTATAGATTAACCTTGATGCCGGAGTTCAAGCTCCCAGTTTGAGCGACGACTGTTAAGCTGAAACACGCTAAAGCGTCCAGTCATAAGCTACCCAGCTCATATTTTCCACTTTCCTCAGAACTGACATCAAAGACAAGTGTGATGGTGAAGGATGAGGTGGGGTAGGAGGCAAGTGCCTCACAGGATGCCCTATTCATGCACTCACACACGTGCACTCAGGTAGCTACGTCATGTATCCCGGTGTATGGCTGGCAATGGGTACATTGCCTGGGGGGGATGGGTTTAATGGGTGGCACGAGGCCAGACAACGGGAAAGGATTGCATGTTGACGATGTGGAGTATGTGGAGGAGGTGGAGTATGTGGAACTAGGGATACGTGGAAGAGACAACGTAACTAATCATGAGTGGTAAATACAACATGTGGATGAATGGTGGATGATGAATATGTATACAATGATATTTTGAGCAATTATGAAATACCGATTATTCATGTGTATTTCATACATAGATAATCCATATTTAGAGCAGGATGGTACGTGTGAGTGGAAATGTATATTTTGAGAGAGAGAGAGAGAGAGAGAGAGAGAGAGAGAGAGAGAGAGAGAGAGAGAGAGAGAGAGAGAGAGAGAGAGAGAGAGCAACAACAACAACAAGGTGGCTTACTTGGTCTATCAAAGGCAGCAAAACCCAGCGAAGCGATGGAGGCAAAAATGTCGCTCTGTGTGTCATGTGACAAAGAACCATGACCCTCGCTAAAAGTGTCAGGAAAGACTAGACTTGCCTGCTATGTTCCACTCCTCGATAAATGGGTCTATCACTCTGGTAATGTGTGTGTGTGTGTGTGTGTGTGTGTGTGTGTGTGTGTGTGTGTGTGTGTGTAATGATTGACGTTAAAACAGATGTTAGTCATAATCATTTTGTGTTTCACCAACATCTAATGTTTCACTGGTCTGCTGTTTCACTCGGTGCCACTTTTCATCAATCTCTGTTTCACTAAATTTTGCTATCTGTTGTGTCTCTTAACTCTAATATCTAATCTTTCAATCATATTTCATATCTTCTGATATCTAACTTAATATCGGTTATACACAAATGAAGATTGAACAAAAGCTGATTACCTGAGAAGATGATATCATTTGCATATGATGCTATAACGAAAATAGCCACAGGTTAACTATGAACTATATATCATGTATTATATCCATTTCCTGACATATTGCTGACATTTTAGGGATAGAAAATGTAGAGAGGATTTTTAACGTGAGGCAGAAAAAAATACTTTTCCTCTTTATAAATATACAGTGGAAATTCGCACTTCCACTAGTGAAATGCCACCCGGTGCCCAGTGAAATATTCCACTGTAAAAGTGTAAAAGAAAATACGTAGGATAGATCATGATTTACAGATGTACTGCAGAAAATATTATACATATTTTGTTTACTTATTTTCAAAGAAACTGATGAACTTTGGTTAAGACGATGAAGTCATCTTGACCACCCCCACCATGTGGCTGAAGGTCATATAAAAGAATTTGTTGGTGTGAGGTGGAAGAATATGTTGGAGAGGTGAGAGTATGTTGGAGAGGTAAGAGTATGTTGGAGAGGTGAGGGTATGTTGGAGAGGTGAGGGTATGTTGGAGAGGTGAGAGTATGTTGGAGAGATCTGAGGCTTATCATTTTATCATTACTATTATTATTATTACTATCATTATTATCATTATTATTATTATTATCATTATTATTATTATCATTATTATTATTATTATTATTATTATTATTATTATTATTATTATTATTATAATTATTATTATTATTACTTTTATTATTATTATTATTATTATTATCATCATTATTATTATTATTATTATTATTATTCTGTTTCCCATTTTAGATGGCAGCGGATGGAACCATGGAAGCGGAAGTGGATCATAGGGTGGGGGAGGGGGCGAAAATTTTGGGAGCCTTGAAAAATGTGTGGAAGTCGAGAACATTATCTCGGAAAGCAAAAATGGGTATGTTTGAAGGAATAGTGGTTCCAACAATGTTGTATGGTTGCGAGGCGTGGGCTATGGATAGAGTTGTGCGCAGGAGGATGGATGTGCTGGAAATGAGATGTTTGAGGACAATGTGTGGTGTGAGGTGGTTTGATCGAGTAAGTAACGTAAGGGTAAGAGAGATGTGTGGAAATAAAAAGAGCGTGGTTGAGAGAGCAGAAGAGGGTGTTTTGAAATGGTTTGGGCACATGGAGAGAATGAGTGAGGAAAGATTGACCAAGAGGATATATGTGTCGGAGGTGGAGGGAACGAGGAGAAGAGGGAGACCAAATTGGAGGTGGAAAGATGGAGTGAAAAGGATTTTGTGTGATCGGGGCCTGAACATGCAGGAGGGTGAAAGGAGGGCAAGGAATAGAGTGAATTGGAGCGATGTGGTATACAGGGGTTGACGTGCTGTCAGTGGATTGAATCAAGGCATGTGAAGCGTCCGGGGTAAACCATGGAAAGCTGTGTAGGTATGTATATTTGCGTGTGTGGACGTGTGTATGTACATGTGTATGGGGAGGGTTGGGCCATTTCTTTCGTCTGTTTCCTTGCGCTACCTCGCAAACGCGGGAGACAGCGACAAAGTATAAAAAAAAAAAAAAAAAATATATATTCCACATCATCAATCGTCCGTTCTCGTGGGCATTGAAGACACCAACAGTGTCAGGTTTGGGAAGGTGTTAACTGTCAAAGGTGAACCCGAGAGAGGTATCCCTTTAAACTGTTCCTCAGCAGTCAACAGTCACTCTAGCAGGAGTGTGGGGACCTGGACCCAGTCAACAGTCACTCTAGCAGCAGTGTGGAGACCTGGACCCAGTCAACAGTCACTCTAGCAGCAGTGTGGAGACCTGGACCCAGTCAACAGTGGGGACCTGGACCCAGTCAACAGTCACTCTAGCAGCAGTGTGGGGACCTGGACCCAGTCAACAGTCACTCTAGCAGCAGTGTGGGGACCTGGACCCAGTCAACAGTCACTAGCAGCAGTGTGGGGACCTGGACCCAGTCAACAGTCACTCTAGCAGCAGTGTGGGGACCTGGACCCAGTCAACAGTCACTCTAGCAGCAGTGTGGGGACCTGGACCCAGTCAACAGTCACTCTAGCAGCGGTGTGGGGACCTGGACCCAGTTAACGATCGCTGGTCTTCCTCATCCTTCTCGTCGCCAACTGTAATTGGTTGTCATTCTTCGGAGGCGATCAAGTGTCAGGGTGTGATGGGTCGTTATCTGGCTGGCTGGACACAGCCACGACCCACGGCCCAGGTCATGGTGCTGGTGGTACGACTGGTTCCTAGGACGACCCCTCCAGCAACAGTGGGGTAGGGCATCACCTCTCCAACATTGGTGAAGGGCTTGATACGACCTCTCCAACATTGGTGAGGGGTATGATACAACATCTCCAACACTGGTGAGGGGTATGATACAACATCTCCAACATTGGTAAGGGTTATGATACAACATCTCCAACATTGGTAAGGGTTATGATACAACATCTCCAACATTGGTAAGGGTTATGATACAACATCTCCAACATTGGTAAGGGTTATGATACAACATCTCCAACATTGGTAAGGGTTATGATACAACATCTCCAACACTGGTGAGGGGTATGATACAACATCGCCAACATTGGCGAGGGATATGATACAACACCTCCAACATTGGTGAGGGGTATGATACAACATCTCCAATACTGGTGAGGGGTATGATACAACATCTCCAACATTGGTAAGGGTTATGATACAACATCTCCAACATTGGTAAGGGTTATGATACAACATCTCCAACACTGGTGAGGGGTATGATACAACATCGCCAACATTGGCGAGGGATATGATACAACACCTCCAACATTGGTGAGGGGTATGATACAACATCTCCAACACTGGTGAGGGGTATGATACAACACCTCCAACATTGGTGAGGGGTATGATACAACATCTCCAACACTGGTGAGGAGTATGATACACCATCTCCAACATTGGTGAGGGTTATGATACAACATCTCCAACATTGGTGAGGGGTATGATACAACATCTCCAACACTGGTGAGGAGTATGATACACCATCTCCAACATTGGTGAGGGTTATGATACATCATCTCCAACATTGGTGAGGGGTATGATACAACATCTCCAACACTGGTGAGGGGTATGATACAACATCTCCAACATTGGTGAGGGTTATGATACATCATCTCCAACATTGGTGAGGGGTATGATACAACATCTCCAACACTGGTGAGGGGTATGATACAACATCTCCAACATTGGTGAGGGGTACATAAGGCCATTCTCAGTACTAGAGCAGAATATTCTCCCTTGATCAACAACTTACAAATCTGTATCATTAGAAGATTGATCCATCTTACATCACAGATTAATATTAATGCACACGATCATATCAATCCTCCCTCACACTCGTTCACACATAGTGTGCTGTAGAATACATATTTTCATGCTAGTCCACACTTAGGGTGTTATGAAGTGCAAAACCTCACACTTATTCACACTCATGATCATCCTAGCGAAGTATCTAGACCTACGTTAATCATCAGTATGACAAGTATGAAGCATGATGAGATTTTGTCTTCGAAATTTTGAGGAAAAAGGAGACACAAATCCAGTACATTGTTAGAGCTTAATCATAGTTTGTTTCATGATTGGAAATGACCGTCATTTAGGCCTTAATTAACTTAGATATTAATCTAGCATCCCTTTGGATCCTTAGTGAGCCAGAGAGACACCGAATGATTGAGAAATGTATTTAGACCACCATTGCCATATTAACTCACGCTGGTCTCCAATCAAAATTATGATATATACGCTCCCTCACCCTAGGTCACACTGACAGCACTCATAAGTTTTCCCAGTTCATTTTGCGACTTCATTTTGCCTTGACCTTCGCATATTCACATTCATTCCACTCACAAAACACTCTTTTTCCCCATCCTTCATGTCTTTACTATCATTATCATTGTTAGCATTATATTTATTTCTATTACTATCATTATTACTCTTCTATCATCTGTGTATCTATTCATCCATTTATAATGGAGAGAGAGAGAGAGAGAGAGAGAGAGAGAGAGAGAGAGAGAGAGAGAGAGAGAGAGAGAGAGAGAGAGAGAGAGAGAGAGAGAGAGAGAGAGAGATGAACGTTTTTGATTTACTATCAAGTTATTTGCAAAATCCTAAAACAAAATATTACGCTCATAACAAAATAACATTTAGTCAGTGATCATCAAATATAGTTCTTCGGCAACTAAACTCTCGCCCTCCAGGTAATTATCGGATTATTGGTAACCTAAGATTACGCTGTAATTATTGGATTATTGGTATCCTTAAAATACACTGAAGAGCATTCAAAATACTCAAATAACTTTCCTTGGTATATGATTTATAAAGAAATGTGAGAGATATATACGTGAAAAGCTTCTGAGGTGATAATTTAGAAGAGCTCTAACTTTGATGATTTGATTTCATAATAATAATTCTTTTAAAAAGATCAACATCTGTTTATAATAATATACAATATTTTAGTAAAGTTATGCACTAAATAATCTAAAAGAAAATGATATTTACATTCAAAGAAAATGAAAAATAAAAGGATAGACTATTGAATTTTAGAACCCCATTTATTATTTTTTAACATGATTGATAACAATGCTTATGTATCAGCTCTCTAACACACACAAACACAAACACACACACACACACACACACACACACACACACACACACACACACACACACACACACAAAATAAAAAAAAAATCTTACATGCCTTCCTATTCCACCATCTGCGTCCATTCCACCAACACCACCCGTCCATTTATCCTCCTACATTCCATTCTGTTTTTTATGACCGACAGAAATGAAGATTTATACATATATTCAGAATGACGTATTCTGTTTCTGTTAGTTTTTCAACCTTACCTAATTCTTTCCTCCTGCTTCAGTTTATCTATATTTTCATTATTATTGTCTATTAACCCATCATCATTACCAAACTATATAAAGTGATTAGACAGAATAACTACAAACCAAATAAAGAGAAAAATTTCTTTATCTAAATAGAATGGGAATTCGAGGGTAAAATATTTGTCATAAAATGAATAAAGATTTCACAAAATAGATGAATAAAAAAGGAATGATGAATGTGTAGGATCCAATTTGGATCGCTTCATGATAAGTCCAAGTTTCCTGAGGATGGAGGATTCGAATCCCTTCTTGAATTTCTAAGACATTGTTAAAACTCCTGAAATAATTGAATTTAATGAAGTAAACTTCACTACATTTTCAATTTCGTTTAATTTGATTAATTAATCCATCAAAAGTGTCTCCCTAACGTTATCATCGGACCGTTAGTAAATATATGATAGACTAAGTTATCAATTAGGCATTTTAAGTAATGATGAGGAAGTGTGTCGGTCTGGGTAGTGTCTGGTCTGGGTGTACCTTTGACCATCATTAGGAAAAGCAATATGGCGACTCAACGAACGTTGTTGGAAAAAAATAGTGTATTTTTTTCGGTTTTACGTCATAATGTGAGACTTTGGAAGTATTATTAAGTTACATCCAGGTGAGGAGGAGTATAAAGGTCAAATGGATTGAGGATATGATAGTATATATGTGTGTGATGTAGTATTTTTGTCCGTAAGTAGACCCATGGGTGCTAGTGTTCTTAGCTCTCGTGTGGCTTACAATGTTTTCTTTCGTATTATCTAGTGGACGTGTGTGGTATGGGTTTTCTACCACAGGTTTCGTGAATTATGAGTTCCTTAACCAGTTTAACCTGACGGCACGCCACAGAATTACGATGGCCTGGCAGAAATTAAGTATGTAACTGATTCATGGTGGAAGCTTCAGGGAAAACAACTCATGGCATCAACTTACATTCAAAATTACTTTAAATAATGAAGTGCCAGTTGCCCTTTAGCAAGAATATCTGAAGATTTCATTGTTTGGCATACATTCTATATAAACGTCTAACTAAACATATCCAAATGATGTCAGAAAAAGTTATACGTGTGTCTTTTGATGAAACTCTCGTATGTAAACAGTTGGCCGGTTTAAATACCGCGCGGCCTTTAATTAAACCCGCGAACCGGAGGCCAGACGTTTAAATACCGCGTTATCTTTAATTAAACCCGCGAACCGGAGGCCAGACGTTTAAATACCGCGTTATCTTTAATTAAACCCGCGAAACGGAGGCCAGACGCTTAAATACCGCGTTACCTTTAATTAAACCCCGCGAGCTGAAGGCCAGACGCTTAAATACCGTGTAACCTTTAATTAAACCCCGTGAACTGAAGGTCAGACACTTAAATACCGCGTTACCTTTAATTAAACCCCGTGAACTGAAGGTCAGACACTTAAATACCGCGTTACCTTTAATTAAACCCCTCGGGTTGAGCCGGGCCGGCGCTTGGGGTAGGCGCCAGAAGTGGCAACTTTTGCATGTTGATGATGTGCGCGGAAAATGTTACAGATGTGCCTAGTGTAACCGATGGGATTATGAATATTTGTATTAAATATTTGTTAATTTAGTAGTTATCACCCCAGAGAGTATTTTTTTTTTATGTGATATACGTCCTAATGTATTGAACCTAACCTAACCTAAACTAGCCTAGCTAGGATAGTGTTACTAACCTGGGCATTCTAAAAAATAGATTGATTGCATATAACATATTTGAACTTATGTGTGGCTTAAACTGGTTAGATAGAAAATTTTTTGATATATTCTTTTTTACATTTTTCATGTCTGTATTACTATTTTTAATGATTTTTTAATTTTTTGATGAAGTAATTACTTTTTCGGATAAGTTTTGATTATCAGTTTCTGTGCGTAGAATAAATATAAATTAATAGTCATATATAATATTAACAACAACATTCTTCGGATTGAAGAAGAGGACCATAGTAGTAAGAGAGACAAGGAACCCTTCCGCCGCTTAGGACTAGAAGGAGGAGTCTATCCCGCCTGGGGAAAGCTCCGGCTCCGTCTCACCGAGTAAGTAGAGAAAGAATACTTCCCACGTATTCCCTGCGTGTCGTAGAAGGCGACTAAAAGGGAAGGGAGCGGGGGGCTGGAAATCCTCCCCTCGTTTTTTTTTTTTTTTTTTTTTTTTTTTTTTTTTTTTTTTTTTTTTCTCCAAAGGAAGGAACAGAGGGGGGGGCCGGGTGAGGATGTTCCCTCAAAGGCCCAGTCCTCTGTTCTTGACGCTACCTCGCTATCGCGGGAAATGGTGAATAGTATGAAAAAAAAAAAAAAAAAAAAAAAAAAAAAAAAATATAATATTATTTGACTAAAGTTCATCTCAGTAGTGTCTACAAGTTGGGTAATTAACGCCATGTTTTCATAACGTTCATAGTTTATCTTAAAGGAAAAATAAAGTATATGACTGAGTTAGTGAAGACAAGAATATTTCATCACATTTTAGAGTTCATGCCAGAAAAACGGAGAGGTAAATCTACTCCAAATCCTCATGTAGCTGAGTTGAGTAACTGTTTCTCGATGCAACAAAACCCCGAAATATAATGAAATTAACAAATGTACCGGAAAAAGTGTATTCCATCCGGATTGCCTTTGTTAAGTTCAGATGAGCTGGTAGAAACAATGCTTGCTTATTATAAAGAGGAAAATGATATCTATTTCAATGATAAACATATTTCCCTTAGTGTTCTCACCAGATAGGTCTCCCAAACATTGATGTAGTTACATTATGTATTATTTATTTCATGTGAAATAAAGTGACATCAAAGAATAAAGTAACAGGAAAGTGATATACGCATTAATTTACCCAAAAAGAATGTAAGACTTGTAAAGTGAGCGTATCGTAAGATAGTTTAAGTTCTAAAAACAGGAGTATGACGTGCTTCCTAGACAATTACACCACCTGGTCGTTTATCTAGTGTTTTGGTGGTTTTTTACGTGAATGACTTGATAAAATGTACCAGAAAAACATGGTGTATGGCGTCCAATTTGCCCCCTCGCTGTGGTATACACGCTTCGACCCATAACGACATTTACGGATTAATCTCGGCCCATCCTTATTTATACTAATCATAAGATGATGATGAGGCAGCAATTAATGACTTAGCCAATGATTTATCTAACTTAGATAATCAGTACATATGTATATACATAAATATCTCGGTCAGTGTTGATCTCGGCCCACCCTTATATCAACTGACTTATATTTCTCTCTTATGTCTCCCCTGATGAGGTGATTATTACACGAAAGTGCACTTGGTAACTTATCGTGTTTCATTTGAAACTGAAGGATTCCGTAAGTCTAGGCACATGTGGATCTCGGCTCAACTTGACCTGCCCAGTAACCAAGAATGTTATTATCTCTGTATATTTATTTTAGAACTGACTACTAAGTTAGATCGTAGAACAAGTTATTAATCATTGTCTCATCATCATCTAGTGACACGAATGATAACGGTGGGACATCACTACGTAATTGTTGGTAGTGGCCTAAGTGCCAACCAAGCACATGAACGAGGAGGTAATGTGGATGGAAGAAACCGTGTTATTTTGGTCTTTATTTGTTCATCATAAAAACAAGTGCACCAAAACACCTCTCCTCCCAGGAGACATTTCTCTGCGCTGCTATTAACCATTAACTTTACGCTGCTTTTACAGGGTTTATGTCATTCTTTTATTAGGTACATTAAGGTGTACATAACTTGTTTCTTGGTTGTTTTATTGTTTTATTGATATTTCATGGAAATTGTATAATGCGTAGTTTAAATACGATGTATTTCGGCGTTAGTGAGATCGATTTGTTGAGAAAACTAGGGAGTAATAATGATGTTTTAAGGTGATTGGCCAGAAATCTTTTCCTTTTTATACATTGTTCTACCAGCTTATATGAGCACAACTGATAACTTCTGTGCCACAGTCTCTCAGTGCTACATTTCTGCACATTTCGATTTTTTTTTACACCTGTGTTGTGTTTAGTTATGCATTTCATATTGATCCAGTTTTTGAGGGGAAAAGAGTGATAAGCTTTACAGTTATGTTTCTTCTCAGTAGATACAGCCTTTCTTCCAGTGCAAGGAACATCATGATTTCATAAACAGGATATTTAGCTATGGCTGTATAACCCTTCTGAAAGATTCAGCATTGTATTATGCGCAAGATGTATCACTCTTCTATTCCAATTAATGTAATCTTGTTGTTACTTGTGGTACTTGTCAATTATTTATATTTTATAAAAGTAAAAAAAAAAAAAGAAAATAACAATAGTATACCTTTAGAAAGAGAAAACGTAACACTATGGATTGAAAGAAAATTTGTTTTACGTGTAACTATTGTACGTAGTTTCTTTGTTATTGTTTCCTTTAACACCTTTTACAGGTGAAGATGATTAGCAGTGTCCGCGTAAATTAGGATGTCCACTGTGGTATTGTTTTCCGTTACTGTTCAGCAGAAATAGACAAGGAATTTATGAAATTATGATATGAGCTAGAAGACATGGTTTATTTCTAGTATATCATACTTTAACTCCTTGTAACTTTATCTCTTAGTATAACATACTGTAACTCCTAGCAGTAGCAATATTTCACAAACTGGTTTTAAGAGAGTGGTAATGAGAACCAAACAAAGCAATAATAAAAATTTATTAAACTTATTCTAAGAGAATGCTGCTTAACTTTTCCAGAACTTATCATTTCATTATACTTTGTCGCTGTCTCCCGCGTTAGAATGGTAACGCAAGGAAACAGACGAAAGAATGGCCCAACCCAAACACATACACATATATATACATACACGTCCACACACGCACATATACATACCTATACATCCCAGCATATAGGTATATATTCATTCCCGTCGCTACCTCGACACACATGAAATGACAACCCCCTCCCCCTGCATGTGCGCGAGGTAGCGCTAGGAAAAGTCAACAAAGGCCACATTCGTTCACATTCAATCTCTAGCTGTCATGTATAATGCACCGACACCACAGGTCCCTTTCCACATCCAGGTCCCACAAAACTTTCCATGGCTTACCCCAGACGCTTCACATGCCTTGGTTCAATCCATTGACAGCACGTCGACCCCGGTATACCACATCGTTCCAATTCACTCTATTCCTTGCATGCCTTTCACCCTCCTGCATGTTCAGGCCCCGATCGCTCAAAATCTTTTTCACTCCATCTTTCCACTTCCAGTTTGGTCTCCCACTTCTCCTCGTTCCCTCCATCATTGACACATATATCCTCTTTGTCAATCTTTTCTCACTCATTCTCTCCATGTGACCAAACCACTTCAAAACACCCTCTTCTGCTCTCTCGACCACGATCTTTTTATTATCACACATCTCTCTTACCCTTTTATTACTTACTTGATCAAACCACCTCACACCACATATTGTCCTCAAACATCTCATTTCCAGCACATCCACCCACCTCCGCACAACTCTTATCTATAGCCCACGCCTCGCAACCATATAACATTGTTGAAACCACTATACCTTCAAACATACCCATTTTTGCTTTCCAAGATAATGTTCTTGACTTCCACACATTTTTCAATGCTCCCAGAACCTTCGCCCCCTCCCCACCCTGTGACTCACTTCCGCTTTCATGGTTCCATCCACTGCTAGATCCACTCCCAAATAGCTAAAACACTTCACTTCCTCCAGTTTTTCTCCATTCAAACTTACCTCCCAGTTGACTTGTTCCTCAACCCTACTGTACCCAATAACCTTGCTCTTATTCACATTTACTCTCAGTTTTCGTCACACACTTTACCAAACTCAGTCACCAGCTTCTGTAGTTTCTCACCCGAATCAGCCACCAGCGCTATATCATCAGCGAACAACAACTGACTCACTTCCCAAGCTCTCTCATCCACAACAGACTACATACTTGCCCCCCTTTCCAAAACTCTTGCATTCACCTCCCTAAACAAATTAAACAACCATGGAGACATCACACACCCCTGCTGCAAACTGACATTCACTGGGAACCAATCACTTTCCTCTCTTCCTACACGTACACACGCCTTACATCCTCGATAAAAACTTTTCACTGCTTCTGACAACTTGCCTCCCACACCATATATTCTTAATACCTTCCAGAGAACATCTCTATCAACTCTATCATATGCCTTCTCCAGATCCATAAATGCTATATACAAATCCATTTGCTTTTCTAAGTATTTCTCACATACAGTCTTCAAAGCAAACACCTGATCCACTCATCCTCTACCACTTCTGAAACCATACTGCTCTTCCCCAATCTGATGCTGTGTACATGCCTTCACCCTCTCAGTCAATACCCTCCCATATAATTTCCCAGGAATACTCAACAAACTTATACCTCTGTAATTTGAGCAATCACTTTTATCCCCTTTGCCTTTGTACAATGGCACCTTGCAAGCATTCTGCCAGTCCTCAGGCACCTCACCATGAGTTATACATACATTGAATAACCTTACGAACCAGTCAACAATACAGTCACCCCCTTTTTTAACAAATTCCACTGCAATACCATCCAAACCCGCTGCCTTTCAGGCTTTCTTCTTCCGCAAAGCTTTTACTACCTCTTCTCTGTTTACCAAATCATTCTCCCTAACCCTCTCACATCACCACTACTTATCACCTCCCCATTAGCCCCCTTCACTGATGTTCCCATTTGTTTCATTGTCTTACGCACTTTATTTACTTCCTTCCAAAACATCTTTTTATTCTCCCTAAGACAAAGCAATAATAAAAATTTCTTAAACATTCTAAGAGAATGTTGCTTAACTTCTCCAGAATTATTTTATTTATTATTTTATTATAACTTCTCCAGAACTGTTTAACATAATTTTCAGCTATGTTTCAGTACCTTGCATTAATACTTCACTTTACTTTTAATGTGTCAAAAAAAGAAATGTTAATAAAAAACACATCTCAAAGACTTAGTTTAACATCCTTCCATTTTAGATTACCACTTGGTGGCATCAGCCTTAGGTATTAAGATACTGCAGATTATATAACAATATAAGACAATGTTAACCTGCTTCACAACAACACAAACTCCAACTGTAGCAATCTATTATTGTCATTTGTGGTAGTGCATAAGAAAACAAACGGGTGCATCGGCGAAGGGGGCTGATGCAGAGGTAATAACAGGTAGTGAGAAGGAGATGAAGTGAGTGTTTTGAAGGTTCTTTAAATGTGTTTGATGATAGAATGGCAGATATAGGGTGTTTTGGTCGAGGTGGTGTGCGAAGTGAGAGGGTCAAGGAGAATGGTTTGATGAACAGAGAAGAGGTAGTGAAAGCTTTGCGGAAGATGAAAGCCAGCAAGATGGCGGGTTTGGGTGGTATTGCAGTGGAATTTATTAAAAAAGGGGTTGACTGTGTTGTTGACTGGTTGGTGAGGATATTCACTGTATGTATGGTACATGGTGAAGTGCCTGATGATTGGCAGACTGCATGCAAAGTGCCATTGTACAAAGGCAAAGGGGATAAAGGTGAGTGTAAAAATTACAGAGGTATAAGTTTGTTGAGTATTCCTGGGAAATTATATGGAAGAGTATTGATTGAGAGGGTGAAGGAAACTACAGAGCATCAGATTGGGGAAGAGCAGTGTGGTTTCAGAAGTGATAGACGATGTGTGGATCAGGTGTTTGCTTTGAAGAACGTATGTGAGAAATACTTAGAAAAACGAATGGATTTGTATGTAGCATTTATGGGTTTGGAGAAAGCATATGATAGAGTTGATAGAGATGCTCTGTTTAAGGTATTAAGAGTATATGGTGTGGGAGGTAAGTTGCTAGAAGCAGTGAAATGTTTTTATCGAGGATGTAAGGCAAGTGTGCGAGTAGGAAGAGAGGAAAGTGATTGATTCCTGGTGAATGTCAGTTTGTGGCAGGAGTGTGTGATGTCTCCAAGGCTGTTTAACTTGTTTATGGATGGGGTTGTTAGGGAGGTGAATGCGGTCTGTTGTGGATGAGAGGGCTTGGGAAGTGAGTCAGTTGTTGTTCTCTGATAATACAGTGCTGGTGGCTGTTTCGGTTGGGAAACTGCAAAAGTTGGTGACTGAGTCTGGTAAAGTGTGTGAAAGAAGAAAGCTGAGAGTAAGTGTGAATAAGAGCAAGGTTATTAGGTACAGTAGGGTTGAGGGACAAGTCAACTGGGAGGTAAGTTTGAATGGAGAAAAACTGGAGGAAGTGAAATGTTTTAGATATCTGGGAGTGGATTTAGCAGCGGATGGAACCATGGAAGCAGAAGTGAGTCACAGGGTGGGGGAGGGGGCGAATGTTCTGGGAGCATTGAAGAATGTGTGGAAGGCTAGAACGTTATCTTGGAATGTAAAAATGGGTATGTTTGAAGGAACAGTGGTTCCAACAATGATATATGATTGCGAGGCTTGGACTATGGATAGGGTTGTGCAGAGGAGGGTGAATGTGTTGGAAATGAGATGTTTGAGGACAGTATGTGGTGTGAGGTGGTTTGATCGAGTAAGTAATGAAAGGGTAAGAGAGATGTGAGATAGTAAAAAGTGTGGTTGAGAGAGCGGAAGAGGGTTTATTGAAATGGTTTGGTCACATGGAGAGAATGAGTGAGGAAAGATTGACAAAGAGGATATATGTGTCAGAGGTGGAAGGAACGAGGAGAAGTGAGAGACCAAATTGGAGGTGGAAGGATGGAGTGAAAAAGATTTTGAGCGATCAGGGCCTGAACATACAGGAGAGTGAAAGGTGTGCAAAGAATAGAGTGAATTGGAACTATGTAGTATAGTGGGGTTGACGTGCTGTCAATGGATTGAACCAGGGCATGTGAAACATCTGGGGTAAACCATGGAAAATTTTGTGGGGCCTGGATGTGAAAAGGGAGCTGTGGTTTCAGTGCATTACACGTGACAGCTAGAGACTGTGAACGAATGTGGCCTTTGTTGTCTTTTTGTAGTGCTACCTTGTGCATGAAGGGGGGAGGGGGTGCCATTTCATGTGTTGCGGGGTATGACGGGAATGGATGAAGGTAGCAAGTGTGAATATTTACATGTGTATATATGTATATGTCTCTCTATGTATATGTATGTATATGTTGAAATGTATAGGTATGTATATGTGCATGTGTGAGCGTGTGTGTATAAATGTGCATATGGGTGGGTTGGGCCATTCTTTTGTTTGTTTCCTTGTGCTACCTCACTAACGTGGGAGACATCAACAAAGTATAGTGAAAAAATAATATAATAGTAGTAGTACATAGCATATATTTTTTTATATAGTTCATTAAGGGATTCTCATTTCTGTTCAGTGATTGATATATTTATTACAGGATTAATTGGAGAAAATTACTAGTTAACGTGAAGTTCAGTTATGGAAGCATAAGACTGGACGCTGTCCAACCTCATGGAGAACCCCTTTTTGACCTCACCCTTCCATGTGGGCAGCATATTGTTAGACAAACTTGTATATAAAGGTAAGTGTCGATAATTATTTCTCAAATTAGATATGTTAATGAATCTTATGCCACTGTATTCATATTGGACCTAATTTCTGCATTTTTTACAGCTTATAGAAATTCTTTATTTACTTCATATAAATTTAAAGCCATTCGTTTATATATTGAATTTTTTTTGGGTATCATTGGGAATTAAAATGTATGAAAATTTAGATGAGATACAAAATGATTTCAGAGAAATGGTTAAATTTTTTTGTGTTGGCTAAATTATTTATGTGGTGCTCTCCTGTTTTTCATCTACTTTATTTTTTTTGTTTTTGTGATTTTAGTTTCAAGATTGTGCCTAAATTGTTTCATTCGTTCATTGTTGTATTAAACCAGATGATTGTTTATATGTTGCATGTAACCATGTAGGCAGGGCAGATAATCCAGAAAGACTGGAGCCTTATTGGTAGGGAATGTACCAACATGAATTTTCTTAGAAAAAATGAAAGCATATTGTATCATGGCACTGCAGAATTTAAAAGGATCAGGGACTGGGAGAGAATTCCACACCTCTACCCTTTAGTCAGTCCTGAAGAATGAACCAAAGAGAATTCATAAGCATCAATGGGAGAGATGAATTTCAAGATAGATGAATCACATGCATTTTATGGTATGTATAGTATGGGAGCAAGAAGGATATCAGTATTAAAAGAAAAAATTGGAATTTGCCAAAGAAAAAATTGGGATTCCATGAAACCCATAAAAGGCACTGTGGTATCATGGCCTGAGGATTCAGGAGGTCGAGAGGCATGCTTTGGATAAAATTAATTGGATTGATGTGTTATGTAGGGAACATGTGCTGTCAGTGCACTGAACCAGTCAGCAGAATGGCAGGGATCTGCTTTGGAGAAAATACAGAAGATGCTCTACAGCCAGGCAATGCCAAGAATGTGCAAGAGATCAGAGATAAGAAGAAAGAAATGGTGCGCAAATTTTTGTATATATGACTTTTAGTGAACCAGAGTTGCTACCAAATTCGTTGTCATTACAGAAATGTTCTAAAATTTCAGGTGGTGATATCACCGACTTGTGAGTTTAAATGTCAGAAACTCTATTACAGAGAAAATTAAAAGTGAATATCCCATCACCAATATTAATCGAAAGGGGGAAGAACCACGTGACAAATGATGGTATTACCAGAACACATAATTCAATTATGTGACAAAATAGAACTTTTAGTGCAATTTCGACAAGACTTTCAAAATTCAGGGGAATCCAATGTTTCCCTGCTCCTGCTTGGAGTGTAGCCTCAAAGCTGCAGAATCCCATTGAAGGGTCCTAGGGTTACATTTTGATAATGATGATAACATTCTTGTTAAGCTTTGATTGTGAATAATGACAGTATTTAAGGGGTTTATTGGGTCTTCAAGCAACACAATATGAATGATAAAGTGTCCCCTTACACGAATTTATGTTGGATGAAACATTTCGTCAAGTTTTACACAACACCCACATCCACATAAGAGCCCGCTACACTGTGCTTACACGTTAGCTGCCCTATGACAGCAATGGCACCCCAGGCCATTGCTGGCCTATGCCATTAACAGTGCACCTGAGAATGGGTTGACTGTCTTTGACAGTAGCCCATGCCTTGCTAAGTCTTTACACACACACACACACACACACACACACACACACACACATACATATGCACTCACTCACTCACTCACTTGATAGAGTGGTACCAGGAGAGTATATAAAGACTAAATGCTCTCAGTTTTTCAGAAAATGAAAAAGTTAACTCTGATCAGATGGCAAAATCACAGTTAAGTTTAGTGTGTAATCTCTTAGGAAAATAATTTGGAAAAAATGCTTACTTAGGCTTAATAATAGAGCCAGTTAGCTGAATTATAGTAAGCTTACTAGATGGAATGAAGAAAGAAAGGGGGGGGTATGAGAAATTTGGTATGGCAGAGAATAAATTGTGGAGTGGTGAAGCGGGTGAAGTGGAATACTTTGAGATGGTTTTAGTATGTGGAATGAGTACAAGTTGGTATGATTAAAGGTGTTAGTTTGAGAGAAATATCACCTATGACATGGGGCAACATAGTTGAAGATTACTGGAGGGAGAGAAATGGTGGAATGGTGTTTGCAAGGGAGGAATGTAAGGTCAGGGATAAGGGGAGACTCTATTGTGGCCACCCCTTTAATTGGAGCTCTTGGTCAGATTGGGCATGAGAGATGTACATAGATGGACAGCTGTTAGATCCTGGATTGTTATTCAACTGGATGCATAGTAGCTTTAGTGTTTTGGAAAAAATTAATGGACAGGAAATTCTTAAACATTTGTTTTAGACCATTTTTCTTTATTTGGAAGTAATGAGAATTTATATCAGTGATATTTGTACTGGATGATGAATATTTTAAGCCAAATGAGAAAAGAGCAATAAAAGAAAATCGAATAAGAGAACTATTAAGGGTAGTAGACATGGAGGAAAAAGTATATTATTTTTGTTATACTTAGTTGCTGTCTCCCACATTAGCAAGGTAGCACAAGGAACAGACAAAAGAATGGCCCAACCCACCCACATACACATGTATATACATAAATGCCCACACATGCAGATATACATACCTATACATTTCAATGTATACATAAATATACATATGTACACATGTACATATTCATACTTGCTGCCTTCATCCATTCCTGTCACCACTCCGCCACACATGTAGTAACACCCCCCTCCCCCTGTGCATGCGCGAGGTAGTGCTAGGAAAAGAAAAAAAAGGCCACATTCGTTCACACTCAGTCTCTAGCTGTCATAAGTAATGCACCAAACCCACAGCTCCCTTTCCACATCCAGCCCCCACAAAACTTTCCATGTTTTACCGTAGATGCTTCACTGCCCTAGTTCAATCCATTGAGAGCATGTCGACCCCAGTATACCACATCGTTCCAATTCACTCTATTGTGTGTATGCCCTTCATCCTCCTGTATGTTCAGGCCCTGATCACTCAGAATCTTTTTCACTCCATCCTTCCACCTCCAGTTTGGTCTCCCACTTTTCCTCGTTCCCTCCACCTCTGACACATATATCCTCTTTGTCAGTCTTTCCTCTTTCATTCTATCCATGTGACCCAACCATTTCGATACACCCTCCTCTGCTCTCCCAACCACATCTTTCTTACCCTTTCGTTACTTATTCCATCAAACCACCTCACACCACATATTGTCCTATAACATTTAATTTCCAGAACATCCATCTTCCTCCGCACAACCCAATCTATAGGCCATGCCTCGCAGCCATATGACATTGTTGGAATCACTATTCCTTCAAACATACCCATTTTTGCTTTCCAAGGTAAAGTTCTCGACTTCCACACATTTTTCAACACTCCCAGAACTTTCGTCCCCTCCCCCACCCTGTGACTCACTTCCGCTTCCATGGTTCCATCCACTGCTAAATCCACTCCCAGATAGCTAAAACACTTCACTTCCTCCAGTTTTTCTCCATTCAAACCTACCTCCCAATTAACTTGTCCCTCAACCCTACTGAACCTAATAACCTTGCTCTTATTCACATTTACTCACAGCTTTCTTCTTTCACACACTTTACCCAACTCAGTCACCAGCTTCTGCAGTTTCTCACCCAAATTACCACCAGCACTGTATCATCAGCAAACAACAACTGACTCACTTACCAAGCCCTGTCATCCACAACAGACTGCATACTTGCCCCTCTCTCCAAAACTCTTGCATTCATCTCCCTAACCACCCCATCCATAAACAAAGCAAGCATCCATGGAGACATCATGCACCCCTGCTGCAAACCGACATTCACTGGGAACCAATCACTTTCCTCTCTTCCTACTTGTACACATGCCTTACATCCTTGGTAGAAACTTTTCACTGCTTCTAGCAACTTACCTCCGATATCATATACCCTTAATACCTTCCTTAAAGAATCTGATATTAAAGAAACAAAATGAATACTAGAGTATAATCAGGTTATGGATGAAAGGAATGGAAAGGTTGCTTTAAACATCAAAACATTATGGTCAGTTAGCATAGGCAAAAACTTTTGCCTACTTGAAAGTGTTGTAGGGTGCTCATTAGAGAAGACAGACCAAGTGAAGGGAGGGAAACGTGTAAAGAAAACACTGATGAGGCAAAAAAAAATGAGGGACAGTTGAATGAGAAGAGTATGAATCGCCAGCAGAGTGAGGCTAGATATAATCATTTAGAGAATAGATTTAGTTGTACTATTGTATATAATAGGTAGGTAGTAGTTGTTAGGCAACCAGCGATTAAGGGGTACATTACTGATACTACTCATGTGGGTATTAGGAGGGTTTGTCATGGCTGTGTTCTGAGCCAGCAATTCATTGGTTGTCAAGTGACACTCCTTTGACCTTTGACCCAGGTAGCTGTCTTTTCTCTCTGCTTCACCCACACAAGGACTGCTGATGTTCTGTCTACAAACATGCAATCTCTCTGTCACAAATAACATTGGACAACACTCAACTCATGCAACTCATTCTTCGCATCTCCAGATTTTCTGTAGCAGTAAGCGCTTTGTGCAAGCCCTGCCTTTTGGCAAAATAGTAGGAGCAATAGATAAAAGTATTAGGTAGGAGCATTAGCTTGGAACATTAGGTAGAAGTTGTATGTTGTAATATTAGGCAGGAATATTAGGTAGACACATTAGGTAGAAGTAGATGGTAGGAAAATTAGGAAAAAGCCAATGAAAACCTTGCGCTAGAGATACCCTCTGCCAGTGGCCTGTTAGAGGTGAGGCATAAAGGCTAAGAAGCCATGTTGGAGTTCAACAGTTATGGAGACTCTTTTCCTGTGGCCACCCTCTTGAGGTATCCTGCTTTAGCATGGTAGTATCAAGAACAAACAAATGAAAGTTTCATGTGCACTCCCTAACTGTCATGAATAATGTAACAAAACTATAGGCTACTGTCCACACCCAAGCCATACAGGTTATTCCTTGTTTATTCCATTCTTAAACAGTTACTGAAAATCAACTCAGTTCAGAGAAATAATATTCGACAGTAAAATCAGGCTAGTATTATTTTTTTTTTCTGTTATACTTTGTCGCTATCTCCCGCGTTAGCGAGGTAGTTTAAGGAAACAGACGAAAGAATGGCCCAACCTACCCACATACACATCTATATACATACACATCAACACAAGTACATATACATATGTATACATCTCAACATATACATATATATACACACACAGACATATACATATATACACATGTACATAATTCATACTGTCTGCCCTTATTCATTCCCGTTGCCACCCCGCCACACATGAAATGACAACCCCCTCCCCCCGCATGTGCGCGAGGTGCACTAGGAAAAGACAACAAAGGCCACATTCGTCCACACTCGCTCTCTAGCTGTCATGTATACTGCACCGAAACCACAGCTCCCTTTCCACATCCAGGCCCCACACAACTTTCCATGGTTTACCCTAGACACTTCACATGCCCTGGTTCAATCCATTGACAGCACATTGACCCCGGTATACCACATTGTTCCAATTCACTCTATTCCTTGCATGCCTTTTACCCTCCTGCATTTTCAGGCCCTGATCTTTCAAAATCTTATTCACTCCATCTTTCCACCTCCAGTTTGGTCTCCCACTTCTCCTCGTTCCCTCCACCTCTGACACATATATCCTCTTTGTCAATCTTTCCTCACTCATTCTCTCCATGTGATCAAACTATTTCAAAACACCCTCTTCTGCCCTCTCAACCACACTCTATTTATTACCACACATCTCTCTTACCCTTTCATTACTTACTCAATCAAACCACCTCACACCACATATTGTCCTCAAACATCTCATTTCCAACACATCCACCCTCCTCTGCACAACTCTATCTATAGTCCACGCCTCGCAACCATATAACATTGTCAGAACTACTATTCCTTCAAACATACCCGTTTTTGCTTTCCGAGATAACATTCTCGCCTTCCACACATTTTCAACGCTCCCAGAACTTTCGCCAAATCCTCCACTCTATGACTCACTTTCGATTCCATGCTTCCATCCGCTGCCAAATCCACTTCCAGATACCTAAAACATGTCACTTCTTCCAGTTTTCTCCACTCAAACGTATCTCCCAGTTGACTTGTCCCTCAACCCTACTGTACCTAATAACCTTGCTCTTATTCACATTTACTCTCAGCTTTCTTCTTTCACACACTTTATCAAACTCAGTCACGAGCTTCTGCAGTTTCTCACCCGAATCAGCCACCAGCACTGTATCATCAGCAAACAACAACTGACTTACTTCCCAAGCTCTCTCATCCACAACAGACTGCATACATGCCCCTCTCTCCAAAACTCTTGCATTCACCTCCCCAGCAACCCCATCCATAAACAAATTAAACAACCATGGAGACATCACGCACCCCTGCCGCAGACTGACATTCACTGAGAACCAATCACTTTCCTCTCTTCCTACTCGTACACATGCCTTACATCATCAATAAAAACTTTTCACTGCTTCTAACAACTTGCCTCCCACACCATATATTCTTAATACCTTCCACAGAGTATCTCTATCAACTCTGTCATATGCCTTCTCCAGATCCATGAATGCTACATACAAATCCATATGCTTTTCTAAGTATTTCTTACATACATTCTTCAAAGCAAACACCTGATCCACACATCCTCTACCACTTCTGAAACCACACTACTCTTCCCCAATCTGATGCTCTGTACATTCCTTCACCCTCTCAATCAATACCCTCCCATACTCAACAAATACTCAACAAACTTATACCTCTGTAATTTGAGCACTCACTTTCATCCCCTTTGCCTTTGTACAGTGGCACTTTGCAAGCATTCTGCCAATCCTCAGGCACCTCACCATGAGTCATACATACATTAAATAACCTTACCAACCAGTGAACAACACAGTCACCCCCTTTTTTAATAAATTCCACTGCAATACCATCCAAACCTGCTGCCTTGCCGGCTTTCATCTTCCACAAAGCTTTTACCACCTCTTCTCTGTTTACCAAATCATTCTCCCTAACCCTCTCACTTTGCACACCACCTCGACCAAAACACCCTATATCTGCCACTCTATCATCAAACACATTCAACAAACCTTCAAAATACTCACTCCATCTCCTTCTCACATCACCACTACTTTTTATCACCTCCCCATTAGCCCCCTTCACTGATGTTCCCATTTGTTCCCTTGTC
Organism: Panulirus ornatus; assembly: GCF_036320965.1. NCBI lineage: Eukaryota > Metazoa > Arthropoda > Malacostraca > Decapoda > Palinuridae > Panulirus > Panulirus ornatus. The sequence continues at coordinate 10,252,088 of NC_092267.1, read as the reverse complement.
TTACACACTTTATTTACCTCCTTTCAAAACATCTTTTTATTCTCCCTAAAATTTAATGATACTCTCTCACCCGAACTCCCATTTGCCCTCTTTTTCACCTCTTGCACCTTTCTCTTGACCTCCTGCCTCTTTTGTTTGTACATCTCCCACTCATTTGCATTATTTCCCTGCAAAAATCGTAAATGCCTCTCTCTTCTCTTTCACTAGTAATCTTACTTCTTCATCCCACCACTCACTACCCTTTCTAATCTGCCCACCTCCTACGCTTCTCGTGCCACAATCATCTTTTGCGCAAGCCATCACTATTTCCCTAAATACATCCCATTCCTACCCCACTCCCCTTATGTCCTTTGTTCTCACCTTTTTCCATTCTGTACTCAGTCTCTCCTGGGGAGCAAATTACATGAATCCTTTTTGAGAAGGACTTTGGGATTTATTATTCAGGGATGGGATATCAGACCAAGTATTATTATAGTTACGAGAATTAATCTTACTAAGATGAAATCAAATATAGCTTTTCATGAGGAATACAAGTTAGCAAGGAGAAATTGTGGTGTTTACTGTTTTCAGAATTGTGAATAGTTATGGCTTTTTCAGTATGGATTGAATAAATAACTGCAGAAAAACCAGTTTTATTGTCTTGATGGTTTACAGCCCTCCAAAAAAGTTGAATGGAGTATATGGGATATGGTGTGGGAGATAAGCTGTTAGAGGCAGTGAAAAGTTTTTACAAGGATGTAAGGCATGTGTACAAATAGGAAGAGAGGAGAGTAATTGGTTCTCTGTGAAGGTCAGTCTTTGATGTTACAATAACTGTGCCTCTTGTCCACACAAGATAACCAAGCAGGATGAATCAGAGAGAAGACAATCCTCTACATCGTGTATTCTCATTTCAATCCAACAACAACATGATAAAGTGCCTCTTGTGGCCAAACCCAACATTGAAACAAAATGACTTAGCTTTGCATAAACACAACTAAAATGAATTATTTATTGTTACATCATCTCCCTTTTTCCTTACAAAACTGTACATGCATACAAAATATATACAACAATAAATGACAAAATATTTACAGCTACTTCTAAAGCAGATGGATTTGTATGCAGCATTTATGGATCTGGAGAAGGCATATGATAAGAGTTGATAGAGATGCTCTGTGGAAGGTATTAAGAATATATGGTGTGGGAGGCAAGTTGTTAGAAGCAGTGAAAAGTTTTTATCGAGGATGTAAGGCATGTGTACGTGTAGGAAGAGAGGAAAGTGATTGGTTCTCAGTGAATGTTGGTTTGCGGCAGGGGTGCGTGATGTCTCCATGGTTGTGTAATTTGTTTATGGATGGGGTTGTTAGGGAGGTGAATGCAAGAGTTTTGGAAAGAGGGGAAAGTATGCAGTCTGTTGTGGATGAGAGAGCTTGGGAAGTGAGTCAGTTGTTCGCTGATTATACAGTGCTGGTGGCTGATTCGGGTTAGAAACTACAGAAGCTGGTGACTGAGTTTGGTAAACTGTGTGAAAGAAAAAAGCTGAGAGTAAAAGTGAATAAGAGCAAGGTTATTAGGTACAGTAGGGTTGAGGGAGAAGTCGATTGGGAGGTAAGTTTGAATGGAGAAAAACTGGAGGAAGTGGTGTTATAGATATCTGGGAGTAGATTTGGCAGCGGATGGAACCATGGAAGCGGAAGTGAATCATAGGGTGGGGGAGGGGATGAAAGTTCTGGGAGCTTTGAAGAATGTGTGGAAGTCGAGAACAATATCCTGGAAAGCAAAAATGGGTATGTTTGAAGGAATAGTGGTTCCAGCAGATATATGTTTGCAAGGCATGGGCTATAGATAGAGTTGTGCAGAGGAGGGTGGATGTGCTGGAAATGAGATGTTTGAGGACAATTTGTGGTGTGGGGTGGTTTGATCTAGTAAGTAATGAAAGGGTAAAAGAGATGTGTGGTAATAAAAAGAGTGTGGTTGAGAAAGCAGACAAGGGTGTTTTGAAATGGTTTGGTCACATGGAGAGAATGAGTGAGGAAAGATTGACAAAGAGGATATATGTGTTAGAGGTGGAGGGAACGAGAAGTGGGAGACCAAATTGGAGGTGGAAAGATGGAGTGAAAAAAATTTTGGGTGATTGGGGAGAGTGAAAGGCGTGCAAGGAATAGAGTGCATTGGAATGATGTGGTATACTGGGGTCGACATGCTGTCAGTGGATTGAACCAGGGCATGTGAAGCATCTAGGGTAAACCATGGAAAGCTCTGTGGGGCCTGGATGTGTAAAGGGAGCTGTGGTTTCGGTGCATTATACATGACAGCTAGAGACTGAGTGTGAATGAATATCGCCTTTGTTGTCTTTTCCTAGTGCTACCTCGCACACATGAGGGGGGGAGGGGGTTGTTATTTCATGTGGGGTGGCGACGCGAATGAATAAGGGCAGACAGTATGAATTATGTACATGTGTATGTATTTATATGTCTGTGTGTGTATATTTATGTATATGTTGAGATGTATAGATATGTATATGTGCTTGTGTGGACGTGTATGTATATAGATGTGCATGTGGGTGGGTTGGGCCATTCTTTCGTCCATTTCCTTGCGCTACCTCACTAACGTGGGAGACAGTGACAAAGTATAATGAAAAATATCAAAAAATATAATTTCTAATAATCAGTGACATAATCAGAGAACCTCTTAGGAGGCTTGACACACCTTCCTGAACTAGTTTTAAGTACATTGTCATTCATTACTGGAGTATCGGGTTATTGACATGGTACTCCTGTTTCTGAATATAATTGTGAAGGCCTTCTTTCACATTAGCATCACCACTGGCCTTATCCTCACCTGACACCACCTGTTGCCCAGGTCTGCCCTTAGCTATATCTGTGATGGGGTCCCCATTCATTATTCTTACTGGAGAGACATGAACATCTCATGTGACATCTATTCCTCCCTACTATTCTACCATCCCCCTTTTTTACCTTTCATGACCTGGCATATAACTGTTTAGTTACATATTTCATCTTCCATCTCGTAACTCCAAGCTTGAATGGTTTAAGTCTGACAGTATCATCTTCACATAATTTAGGAAGGTCATGAGCTTTAACATTGTAATAAGATGCCTGTTTCTTCTATACATCTTTCAGTTTATCTACCTCATGCTCTCCAGCTTTACTGTATGGCTTTAGTTAATTTCCTACATTAGGTACAATAGTTTTTGTTCTACACACCATTCTTTGAACAGGGCTTGTGGTGGTACCCTGTGGGGCATGTTCTTAATGTTCAGGAGAGCAAGATATTGGTCTTTCTTATGTTCAGTCTTTCTTAACAAATTCTTAGCACTTTTGACAGCAGACTCAACCTTGCCATTTACCTCGCTGCTGTAAGGCGAGATGGTCTAATGGCTGATTCCGCATCTACTGGTGAACTTTAACATTGTTTCTGAGATCATGTGAGGACCATTATCACTTATCATTTCATTAGGAATTCCATATCTAGCACAGTGTGCCTTGATTTTAGTAACATAAGATCGAGCATTAGTGTCATACAATCTATCATTCTCCCAAAAGTTAGAAAAATACAATACAATCACAAAACCCACAGGATTTTGCCATATTCCTGAGAGTAGCCATTTTTTTTTCTTTTTTTTTTGCTTTGTCGCTGTCTCCCGCGTTTGCGAGGTAGCACAAGGAAACAGACAAAGAAATGGCCCAACCCACCCCCATACACATGTATATACGTACGTCCACACACGCAAAATATACATACCTACATAGCTTTCCATGGTTTACCCCAGACGCTTCACATGCCCTGATTCAATCCACTGACAGCACGTCAACCCCGGTATACCACATCGATCCAATTCACTCTATTCCTTGCCCCCCTTTCACCCTCCTGCATGTTCAGGCCCCGACCACAAAAAATCTTTTTCACTCCATCTTTCCACCTCCAATTTGGTCTCCCACTTCTCCTCATTCCCTCCACCTCCAACACATATATCCTCTTGGTCAACCTTTCCTCACTCATTCTCTCCATGTGCCCAAACCATTTCAAAAATTTCTGCTCTCTCAACCACGCTCTTTTTATTTCCACACATCTCTCTTACCCTTACGTTACTTACTCGATCAAACCACCTCACACCACACATTGTCCTCAAACATCTCATTTCCAGCACATCCATCCTCCTGCGCACAACTCTATCCATAGCCCACGCCTCGCAACCATACAACATTGTTGGAACCACTATTCCTTCAAACATACCCATTTTTGCTTTCCGAGATAATGTTCTCGACTTCCACACATTCTTCAAGGCTCCCAGAATTTTCGCCCCCTCCCCCACCCTATGATCCACTTCTGCTTCCATGGTCCCATCCGCTGCCAGATCCACTCCCAGATATCTAAAACACTTTACTTCCTCCAGTTTTTCTCCATTCAAACTTACCTCCCAATTGACTTGACCCCCAACCCTACTGTACCTAATAACCTTGCTCTTATTCACATTTACTCTTAACTTTCCTCTTTCACACACTTTACCAAACTCAGTCACCAGCTTCTGCAGTTTCTCACATGAATCGGCCACCAGCGCTGTATCATCAGCGAACAACAACTGACTCACTTCCCAAGCTCTCTCATCCCCAACAGACTTCATACTTGCCCCTCTTTTCAAAACTCTTGCATTCACCTCCCTAACAACCCCATCCATAAATAAATTAAACAACCATGGAGACATCACACACCCCTGCCGCAAACCTACATTCACTGAGAACCAATCACTTTCCTCTCTTCCTACACGTACACATGCCTTACACCCTTGATAAAAAGTTTTCACTGCTTCTAACAACTTGCCTCCCACACCATATATCCTTAATACCTTCCACAGAGCATCTCTATCAACTCTATCATATGCCTTCTCCAGATCCATAAATGCTACATACAAATCCATTTGCTTTTCTAAGTATTTCTCACATACATTCTTCAAAGCAAACACCTGATCCACACATCCTCTACCACTTCTGAAACCACACTGCTCTTCCCCAATCTGATGCTCTGTACATGCCTTCACCCTCTCAATCAATACCCTCCCATATAATTTACCAGGAATACTCAACAAACTTATACCTCTGTAATTTGAGCACTCACTCTTATCCCCTTTGCCTTTGTACAATGGCACTATGCACGCATTCCGCCAATCCTTAGGCACCTCACCATGAGTCATACATACATTAAATAACCTTACCAACCAATCAATAATACAGTCACCCCCTTTTTTAATAAATTCCACTGCAATACCATCCAAACCTGCTGCCTTGCCGGCTTTCATCTTCCACAAAGCTTTTACTACCTCTTCTCTGTTTACCAAATCATTTTCCCTAACCTCTCACTTTGCACACCACCTTGACCAAAACACCCTATATATGTAATATTTATTTGTTTATTTTACTTTGTCGCTGTCTCCCGCGTTAGTGAGGTAGCACTAGGAAACAGATGAAAGAATGGCCCAACCCACCCACATACACATGTATATACATACACGTCCACACACGCAAATATACATACCTATACATCTCAATGTATACATATATATACACACACAGACATATACATATATACACATGTGCATAATTCATACTGTCTGCCTTTATTTATTCCCATCGCCACCCCGCCACACATGAAATAACAACCCCCTCTCCCCGCATGTGTGCGATGTAGTGCTAGGAAAAGACAACAAAGGCCACATTCATTCACACTGAGTCTTTAGCTGTCATGTATAATGCATCGAAACCACGGCTCCCTTTCCACATTCAGGCCCCACAGAACTTTCCATGGTTTACCCCAGACACTTCACATGCCCTGGTTCAATCTATTGACAGCACGTCGACCCCGGTATACCACATCGCTCCAATTCACTCTATTCCTTGCATGCCTTTCACCCTCCAGCATGTTCAGGGCCCGATCACCCAAAATCTTTTTCACTCCATCTTTCCACCTCCAATTTGGTCTCCCACTTCTCCTCGTTCCCTCCACCTCTGACACATATATCCTCTCGGTCAATCTTTCCTCTCTCATTCTTTCCATGTGACCAAACCATTTCAAAACACCCTCTTCTGCTCTCTCAGCCACACTCTTTTTATTACCACACATCTCTCTTACCCTATTATTACTTAATCAAACCACCTCACACTACATATTGTCCTCAAACATCTCATTTCCAGCACATCCACCCTCCTCTGCACAACTCTATCTATAGCCCATGCCTTGCAACCATATAACATTGTTGGAACCACTATTCCTTCAAACATACCCATTTTCGCTTTCCAAGATAATGTTCTCAACTTTCACACGTTCTTCAACGCTCCCAGAACTTTCGCCCCCCTCCCCCACCCTATGATTCACTTCTGCTTCCATGGTTCCATCCGCTGCCAAATCCACTCCCAGATATATAAAACACTTCACTTCCTCCAGTTTTTCTCCATTCTAACGTACCTCCCAGTTGACTTGTCCCTCAGCCCTACTGTACCTAATAACTTGCTCTTATTCACATTTACTTTCAGCTTGCTTCTTTCACACACTTTACCAAACTCGGTCACCAGCTTCTGCAGTTTCTCACCCGAATCAGCCACCAGCACTGTATCATCAGCGAACAACAACTGACTCACTTCCTAAGCTCTCTCATCCACATTAGACTGCATACTTGCCCCTCTTTCCAAAACTCTTGCATTCACCTCCCTAACAACCCCATTTATAAACAAATTAAACAACCATGGAGACATCAAACACCCTCTGCCTTGCCGGCTTTCATCTTCCGCAAAGCAATTCCACTGCAATACCATCCAAACCCTCTGCCTTGCCGGCTTTCATCTTCCGCAAAGCTTTTACTACCTCTTCTGTTTATCAAATTATTCTCCCTAACCCTCTCACTTTGCACACCACGTCGACCAAAACATCCTATATCTGCCACTCTATCATCAAACACATTCAAGAAACCTTCAAAGTACTCACTCCATCTCCTTCTCACATCACCACTACTTGTTATCACCTCCCCATTAGCCCCCTTCACTGAAGTTCCCATTGATTCCCTTGTCTTACGCACTTTATTTACCTCCTTCCAAAACATCTTTTTATTCTCCCTAAAATTTAATGATACTCTCTTACCCCAACTCTCATTTGCCCTCTTTTTCACCTCTTGCACCTTTCTCTTTATGTATATATGTATATATATGAGCGGATGGACCATTCTTCATCTGTTTCCTGGCGCTACCTCACTGACGTGGGAAGGGGTGATGAAGTATGATAAATGAATAAATAATAATCAAATATTCAATGAAAAAATGAGGGCACAGCCTGGATGGTACTTAGGCAGAGACATGCTCTTTAGAGAAAAGAAATATTTTAATGGCAGGGACGCAACAGTGATCATTTCTTGATGATTACAATGCCAGAGTAACCAGAGCTCATAACAAGATGCTAGGTAAGAAGAACTGTTTTAATATCAAGTGTGGACAAGGATGGTTAGAATAAGATGAGGGATGAAACTGTAAATGCCAGTAATATAGAAATGTTTTAAAAGCTAATTAATTGTAAAGGAAGTTCACGAAATAGGCCAATGTTGTGCACTTTCGTCATGTTGTATAAAGAGGTAATTACACATGGGCACACTGAAACATTAGTGTAAAATACCCTTCATACCACATAAAACTCTCCCTATAATGCCCCTCCTTTGCTACCCAGTATTACTTCTACCTAATGCTCCTTCCTGATGTTCCAAGTGCTTATCACAGGAATTCTAGAGTTGCAAAGAATGAACTGTATGAATTAAGTGTTGTCATGTGTTATGTGTGACAAGGAGATATTGTATGTTTGTAGACAGAATGCCAATAGCCCATGTGTGGGTGAGGTAGAAAGAAAAGACAGCTACCAGGTCAAAGAACCTAAATACACAAGATTTATCATGATGGTGACCATTTAGTACTGCACAGTACATTAGTATCCAGGTTAGCTTTTTATGTATGCACTGAAAAGCTTCCACATCAGTGTTCTATCTCTTGTCGTGAATGTTTTCATATCATTCATCTTATTTTTTGACAAAATAATTGATACTTTATCAACGAGTTCTCCATATAGTAGCTTTTCATTTAAAATTGCTCCCCAGTCTTTAACTCTGTCTTCCTAAATTTCCTGTCTGGTTGGTCTTTATAGTCAAGCAACTGTTACATGTAATATCCCTAGGTGACTTAGGTGTTCAAATTTCACTAAATTAAATTCCTTTAGCTTCTCGTGCATTCATTCCTTATTTAATTGTACATGTATATATGAACATTTTGGCTTGAATTATTTCAATTTTTACATAATTTTGAGTAATATAAGACAGCTTACTAATTTAGTGGCTCAGTCATGTTTGCTTTGAAGTATGGGCAATAAATTTGGCTTTTATCACAATGGCCATGACTAATTGTACTATGAATCACATTTCTGAGACTAATGACCAAGAGTGATAGAAAAATACTGGCTGGTTAAAGCTCATGCAGTTTGTACTGTAATTAGGAGTGAATTAAGATATGAGGTTTTACTGTATTTAAGATATGCGTGTTTAAAAACTCCACCTCCAAAGTGAAAAAAATGCAAAGCAGTATACTAAATGTATTACCATGTAACTGAAAGTTTTCTGTAGTATGGTAATGAATAGACCTGGATGCAAGATTTCACGTGATGTTTACCCAAACATCTAATATCACAAGTATTGATAAAAAGAATTATTATTACCCAGGTTAAAGTGAAAGACTATGGACATGAAAGAGGAGGAAATCAGAAAACAATTTTATTCATATATCGTATGTACAAACCCTTAACCAAAAAACCAATCTCGTATGTTACAATCAATATGAACATTCTGTGAAAGCAATATATAAACGCATCTGTATTCTACAAACATACAAAAACAAAGTCATAAACTACAATGTACAACAATCAAAATAAATACATAAATGTACAATGCCTGAGTGACTATCATCACTCGTTAATAAGTGCCATATTATCTATGACACTTCTATACATAACTTCAAAAAATACTGAAAACAGGAGTTGCAGTACATCATAACTTGTGCCACATATGAACAACTGCTTTATGGTCCTGCTACAACACATACAGGCCATGTAATTATATAGGTGGGACTTGATGCTGTTTCACCCGAATGACAAAACAAGCACAGCCCTCGGAGTTTGATAGGCATGTTTTACTTCAGTTTTATCACATTTGCAACTATGTAATATACTATAATGACAAAGGTACAAGTAGCATCAAACCCCGATTATGAGTCTGCAATATGGCATTAGGACACAAGAAAGATAAAAACTAATAAATTTGAATACTGCAAGTTAGTCACACACATTTAAGAAATAAGAAACAGTAAAGCTCTATTGTCCATGTCACAGCAGTCAATGTACTGGCTGGATGCCAGTGTAGTCTAATCTTCCATGGGCACCCAGAGTTTATGAGGGCCTCTTAGAATGGCATAGTGTAAAGCACCTTTGAGAAAATATTCAGGCATCCATGACATACAGGGGTCCAATCCTCAAGGAACATTTTTGAGAAATGCCTTTTCTTTCTTAGGATACAGCTATTTATAAGACTGAATAGATATTTGATTAACCATTTGGAATGAACCTGTACAAGTGCAGTATAAACTCTCAAGAATAAACGATTGTTGCTTTTGTTAGATTATCAAATAAAAGCCATAATGACTGATACCCCTATAAGTTTAACAAATTTTGAATATAAGTTGATTTGCAATAAAAAATTAAAAAAATTAACAGCAGAATTTAGACTCAAAAATAAGCTGAAACCAGTAAATCAAAATGTCTTATGTATGTGATGGATTCACATATTTCAGTATGAACAGAATGAAATTGTGATGAGGAATTTTAGTTTTTGGCACTGTTTACTTTTTGCAACACATAAAACTGAACCAATATTAAAAGTGTTAATGAACTTTTTAAATCCTACATATCAGCTGAACAGTTCTTAAAATGTAATATCAAGAGGTTCTACAGTAAAGAATGAATAATGTTAGAGTTGATTGCATGTTTAATTTGAATAATTTAACCATTGATTATTTGAATGAATTTGTATCTTCTGGAAAAATATATATTCATGCTCAGTCTAGACCCAAGTGACATTTAATGAATTACATTGAAGATCAGCCGTAAAATTGACATTTCAAAGCTAATATATTCATAGCCGCAACTCTATCAACCGGGAAATATATAGCCTCATGATACTGTAGAAAAACATTATCATAAATACAATTCAAGCCATTCAAACACCAGATGCAATTGTTTTTTTCCATTAGGACAAAACAACCATGAAAAGCCCACAAAAGGTCAGTGTTAAACTACTCCATTTATTACCATCGAATACACTTTTTATAGAAGGTTCTGGACAGAAACTTTGGACAGGAATGATTGCATGTATCCTGTAAGAGAAAATTTCAGTCACGTAATATTTCCAATAATACCCATATATTTTACAAGACCCACCTTTTAACGTAAAGGAGTTGTAATAAGCCATGGAAGACAAATTTGGCACTTCATTCAGGCTCTAGTTATAAGTGACTTAATACTAGGGCCGCGATCCTAGTCAGGGTCAGTATGCTGATGGGACGATGGGCATGAAGGAGGAATGAACCTGTTGTCATACATTAGTCTCATATGCACACGCACAATGTACACACACACACACACACACACACACACACACACACACACACACACACTACTTGTTTCTATTTATCATTTACTTTTCTTATTTAGATATATATCACATGTGTGGAGTTCAGGCTGACCCTTTAAAGGTTATGTGACATGTTAGATATTCCATAAATGTTTTTCTATGGTACAGTGATGAAAATGTCACAATCTATACATGTTACTAACTCTATCACTCATTAACTGTAAAATATAATTCTGCTGGATTTCTTAAACATATCTCATATACAATTATGAGCTAAGAAAGTTAATGAGCATGAGAGTTGTTCTTAAGGAGGGTGTGGCACTGCCCAACAATACTGGTGCGGCTAGGCCCTGTGTTGGCACTCTCTCTGGTAGAGGACCACCAGGGCCGCGAGGTAGACAGCTCTGCAGCCAGGAAAATAAAGCGCAGGACCAAGGCAAGACACAGGCCTGGCCCCGCAGAGCACTACTCTGTCACTACTAAGCGCACTTGGCTGCTGCATAGCTGGGGTGGACTGGTATCAGATACCATCATGAAATGATACAGTTTTTATCCTTTTCTCCAAATTTCTTTCGTGAAGATGGGGATCCTGGTGTTTGAGAGGCTCCAGCCTGGCGTCTAGCATAAGCCAGAGCATCATTAGGCACATAACTTATACGAACGCCACCATAAGCTCTTCTTGGAGGTAGCTCATAATCAAATTCATCTGAAGAAGATGATGAACAAGTGGAACACACAGATTCATTGTCCCATTCGGCTTCTTCCAGTCCTGGAGCTGATGGTGTTTTCCGAGGAGTCTGACCAGCAGCTGGAGGGGCAGAACCTGAATATGAGCGTGATCTTGGGAACCCATTTGATCCATGGGATCTTGAATGATGCTGACGCTCTGGAGCTGCACCTGCAACTGGTGCAACTTCTAAGGCAGTGGGTGCTGACCCAGAAGATGATGATGATGAGGATGAATCACGGGGATCTTGAGATGGATCTTGACGATTAGCAGCTTCTCCTCCAACTTGTGCAGGGTCAAATCTCACTGACCGATTTTGTCTGTCTTTTTGGCGAGAAGAGAGAGAGCTTTTTCTAGGTGCACCAGGGGTTGGGGTGTTGGTTGGTGATGTGGAAGCTGAAGATTCACCATGCTGACTCAAGTCAGGCATTGATGCATGTGCTGGGGAGGCACGTCCTCTGGTGGCCTCTTGTGATGCCAGCAGTGCTTCCAAATTCAGGTCAGACAGTGCAGAAAGGTCCAGTGGCTGTCGACGAGCAGCACTTGATAATACATCAGAGTTCTGCAAAAGGGCTTCTAGTGTACCTGGTGAACTTGTGGCAGCGACTTCCCGTAAAAGATTGATTCCCTGCTCAGCAAGAATGCGACCCAGGGACCGCTCTAGCACCAAACGATCTAGTCCAGCTCCAACAAGTTCAACTCCACGCTGCACCACCTTTTCTGCTGGTATGTTTTCCCCTGTCTCACCTGTTGGTGTAGATGTAAGAGGTTGTTTTGGTTGGGAAGGAGGAGAGTGAGGGCTTGTCTGACAAGATGAAGACACTGTGCTTCCATCAGTTCCTCGAAATTCTAATGCACGTCGTCCCATCTTTGGAGACTGCTGCAGCTGTAAAGCCTTACGTCCCATTTTTGGTGAACGCATGAGAGGGTTTGGCTGCCCTTGTCCCCTTATCTCTTCACTACTTACTGCAGCCACAGTCCGATGACTGGGTCTTGGTGAGCCAATATCTGAGGCAGCACGTGAACTACCTACCTCAGAAGGGACATGTGATGACCCTGCCTCTGAAGGACCACGTGGGGAATCACCACAAGAAGAATCCAGTGGATGTCTGAGTGGGTCTTGTTTTAAAGATTGTGCAGACTGTAGCCGAGGGGATCGAGGAGAATGAGGTGATACTGGAGAAGAAACATTTTCAGTGGGTCGATGCTGCTGTACTGAATTTTCCAATGATGCACTGGACATCGGTGAGCGTGGACTAGAGGCAAAAGGTACATATATGTGAGTATTTGGCTGAGGCATGCCATGGATACCAGACATAGAGGGTTCTCTTGAAAGTGGAGTTCCCTGCCGCGGTCTCTCTAAATCCCGAATCTGAAAGGAATTTTCTCTGGATATATGAGGCGGAGGACCTGCAACACTGGACGGTTTTCTAGTGAGGTGAGGTGACCGAGGACTTGTTGCCTCAGCAGTCTCAGCTGGATTTTCCATCAGTGGTGATGTGGCCAAAGCCCGCCGTCGCATTTTGGGTGATTTAGACACCACTTGTATTTCTGGCACAGGTGATTTAATCCCCTTACGTCCAGGCAACGGTGAAGTAGTGTCACTCTGATCAGATGTAGAATCATGGTTAATGTGCTTTGGAGGTCTGGGGGCATGAGGTGATGTTAATGTAGAATCTGAGGCATCATAAGATAAAGAGGCTCGTCGCTCTACGCTTGAGGTTTGTCTGGGCTGTGGTGGGGGCGCCTGGGATCCAACTGGGGTGTTAGCATTGCTGTCAGATGGTGTGGGAGGCTCACCCTTGCTACAAGCAATTGAACAAAAGATGGCTCCTCTTCTTGGTAGGAAGGGTCGGCCCAAGAGTGAAGCATGACATGTGTGACAGCAAAAACATTCTTCAGTGGCATGCCAATGTTGACCTTCATGTGTCATTTGACCTGTAAAGAGAAATATATATTCTTATTATTATTATAATCATTATCATTATTATTATTATTATTATTATTATTATTATTATTATTATTATTATTATACTTGATTGCTGTTTTCCCATTAGTGCGGTAGCACAAGGAAACAGACAAAGAAAGACCCATCCACTCATATATACACATATATACGTACACATACATATACATATCAACATATACATACATATACATATCAATATATACATATACATACGCATACACATGTATATTTTCATACTCGCCTTCCTCCATCTCTGGCGCTAACCTGCTCCACTGAAAACAGCATCACCACTCCCTGCATCAGAGAGGTAGCGCCAGGAAACAGACGGAGAATGGTCACATCCCCTCACACTGGGGTTATATAATTCTCATCTTATTTTCTTGATGTTCTTCCATTCTTTCCCTTATTGTCCCTTTGTTGCTTCACTCTTTTTCACCCCCACCCCCTCTCTCTCCTGTCATCCCACTTTTCCTTATTCCACCATATTTTCTTCCCTTCCTTATCCACAGTGCAGTAGGCTAACCTTGATCAACCCCTATGGGCTCGCCGCAGGTGTCGCAGTATTCAGCAAACATGGCATCAAAGCAGTGGAGACAGAAGGGTCGTCCATCCCTCATGATATACCTCTGGCCACCCAGCTGACGGTCACATTCGAAGCAAGCAAAGTGCTTCATGTGCCATGCACGACCCTCCGCTTCTGTGCATTCGTCCGCCAGGATGATCTGGAAAAGAATGGAGGTGAGTAAAGGATTTTCACCAGGAGGCAGGTTTGCAAGTTGGAACATGATGTTTATGTACGCTTCATTTAGACCTGCCTTGGGCATCCATTATGATATATTAATTGAGAACTTGGGCAATATTTCCATGGGCATCTGGTGGTCACTATGTGTTGAGAAAGTAATTTTGTAGACTGGATAATCAAGATGAGCTGAAGTTTTGACTATATGCCATTGTGGGGGTAATGTAGTTGGGAACGATGTGAGATTTGGTAGGAAGAGCAAGAGGCAGTAAAACATAAAGTAGAGGAAAAGGAAGTTTGGTATAAGAGAAGGAACTACATCATAAAGAGGTGATCCAGACAAACTGGGGAATATGGCAGGTTAGAATAAGGATTGAAGATAATGTTGGAGAATTTTGTAGCCCAACATTAGTGATCAGGAGTATGAATGAATTCAGTTACTGATAATAGAGAAAAGTTATATGTCTCATTAACATGGTTAAGATCTTGTCAACAATTTCACAAAGAGGTCTTCTACACCACGAGGATGACCTCCTCCGTGAGTGTGACTTCTCCCTCCACATAACGAGAGCAAGACGTTGGCTAATCCTGTTAATGGAGGTGCGACTCTTGAGACGCGGACGTTAATTAACTTGTTACTGTTAACGGGCGATATAATGTCCCTCTTACATGCCTGTCTGGGGAACCACGCCTCCTGGCACCCCCTCCTTAGCCCGTCCGGGGACCCAAGCTTCATAGCACCCTCTTCCACGCCTGTCTGGAGGCCCACGCCTCATAGAAACTTCCCCTGTCATGCCCGTTTGGGCAGCCACGCCTTTTACTACACCCCCCCCACACACACACACCTAACACCTGTTGTCTTACCATCTGTTTGGAAAGGGAAGCAAGTCAGAGAATAATACCATTTTCTGATTTATTGATGACCCTAATGGACTTCTCAGATGTGGTAAGAAACACTAAAGTAGAGAGTCAAGAGCACTTTATAGCAGGAACACGACAGTTTTAGAGAAACACATCAGTGCAGCCTTTCGTGACAGGGTACATGAGCAGCTATACATCAGAATCAGCAAGTCATTCTCTTAGCTTAGTTAAAACCACCACCTGAACAAAGGCCATTTCATTTCACAGAAGTATTCCACACAACTCTGACTCGAAAAGTATATAAAAAGTAATTTCATCTTAGTAAACAGCAAGATAACTGATTCTGTAGGGGAGAGGCCTTTGCCCCAGGGATCCCCTTGAGAGGGGCATCTGTCTGTCTTGAAGCCTTGGCAGTGGCAGCAGAGGAGGCCCTAGCTAGACTGCTTGATTAAATGAACGGACTTCACTCACGGCCCGTGTGATGACTTGGGGATATAATCTTCTCAGTTACTGGGATTACAACTCTTTAGGGTCCCCGCCACACCCAGGCCATTCATCACGATTATAGGGGGTGCGGGGGACAGGCGGGGTGAGAGAAGAAGGATGGAAGTACAAACAGAGAAGTGATAATATCAAGGGAATTACATCAGGAGGGGGGATTAAGGTGGGGGAGGGGAGAGATGACGGTATAGTCGTATGGTAAAGATATGTTAAGCTGGAGGAGATAAACGAGGCAGGGAGGAACGAGGGTGAAGGAGGTAGGAACCATGATGAGGAAGAACACTGATCAGACAGGGGAAAGAAAAGAGATCCGGCAGGGGAGGATAATGAGAGAGGGAACGAAAACTTAGCAAGGTATGGTGACAGGGGAGAATGTGATTAAATGATGTTTAGGAGTCTGAAATTTGTTTATGTAAGGGGAGGAGGAGGAAAGTGCGGTGTATGGCGTAGACAAGGAGTCTAAACGAATAGAAGATAACCTCAGCATGGGTATTAGACGCCGTAGGTGGCAGCAGTAACAACATTGTCGGGTAGACAAGAAGCTGTCACTGGTGACAGTGACACCACCAGGAGTCATGACCACGAAACGTGAACATGTTTTGCACTTGTGGAATCTTTGGTTGGGCCTGAGGATCGGTAGATAATGGCTGGAGAATATTGGTTCCAAAGAAATGTCATGAATGTGCAATGTTCCTGAAAATGTACGGTGATAAAACTTTAGAAACTTTACGGTGTTAACATGAGGTTAATTGACAATAAAGAGGGAAGAAGTAATGAGTTTGGGGAGTACGTGATAACAGAATAGTGGGAGAGGAGAAGACACGAGAACGCCAGGAAAATGATAGTAGAGAACTGGGAAGAGAGTAAGTAGGCCACAGAGGCGCACCAGATGTAGGGAGAGAGTAACAGGTTTCCTACAGGGAGCTGAAGAGTGGTGGTCGTACGGCCTACTGTCTACGTAGGAAAGATCAACTAGGTGGACGGTGGGTTTAGAAACTTAGGTAAGTATGGTAGGTGGTTGTTTGGGAGGCTTCAATAAGGAAGGTAAGTGCTGACATATATGTAGTATGTATATAGGAGTAAAGAGAGGTCACATAATGGAATACTTGACTCACGACCACAATATATGCTGGAGTCGCTCATATCAAAATATTTTTGTTGAAGGGACTGTAAAGAAGACTCCTCCTCGACCACCACGACAAACAAACGAGTGAAGGAGAACTACTCCCCGGCTACCACTACAGATAAAAACAAGATAAAAACAAGATTAAGGCAAGACTCCTTGTAGTCCGTAACAACAGATAGAAACAAGAGTAAAGCAAGACTTCTTCCGGGATACTACTACAGATAAAATCAAGAGTACAACATAAAAAGAAGAGTAAAGCAAGACTTCTTCCCGGCTATTACTACAGATAAAAGACAAGAGTACACAAGATAAAAAGAAGAATAAGGCAAGATTTCTTTCCGGCTACTATTACAGAGAAAAACAAGAGTACAACATATAAAAGAAGAATAAGTCAAGACTTCGATAAAAACAAGAGTACAATATATAAAAAAGAAGAATAAGGCAAGACTTCCTGCTGGCTACCACTGCAGATGTAGATCTGATGGTGAAGCAAAGTCATAATGCTTGGTAGAAGGTTTTCTTCACGTTTACATTTTAAATGAATATATAAGATTTTATCTATGTTTACACTTCAATTTTGATATAGTGTGAAATTTTTTCCCCATGTTTGTTTTTAACCTTGGTATATATATTTATATAAAGTTTTCTCCATATTTAAACTTTGAACAAATAAATATTGTATAATTTTAACAAAGTTTGGCTTTAACCTGATTGTATATATATATATATATATAGAAAAACTGCTACTATATTTAATTACAAGTATTTTGGGGGGTAATTTTTCAAAACTGGTATTATTTAACTATGATGTAAGTGTTAATACATGTAGAAAAAAAACTGTTCATTTTAGACTTCTTACCATATATATATATATATATATATATATATATATCTTTCTTTGAAACTATTCGCCATTTCCCGCATTAGCGAGGTAGCATTAAGAACAGAGGACTGGGCCTTTTTTGGAATATCCGCACCTGGCCCCCTCTGTTCCTTCTTTTGGAAAATTAAAAAAAAAAAACGAGAGGGGAGAATTTCCAGCCCCCCCCCCCGCTCCCTCCCCTTTTAGTCGCCTTCTACGACACGCAGGGAATACGTGGGAAGTATTCTTAATCCCCTATCCCCAGGGATAATATATATATATATATATATATATATATGGTAAAAACATGCTCCAACAATGAGCCATTTCTTTTTCCACATGTAAGAACAACCAATCACAGAAAAGGGATACAGCGAGTTCCCATGTGCTGCCAAGTCTCCATCCTCCTAGAGAACCGTCCACAACGATTTGACCTGCAAACACTTCACGGACGCCCTTCCTCCTTACTAATCACGATAAACATGCCTAACGTAGTCTCGTGCGGTCTTCAATCAACCGATCTTCACACAGTCTGGTTGATATACTTTGCTCACATGTGAGGGGGTGCAGGAAGATGATTTCCTACGCCGTAGACACCAAACACACACCACCGCTCCTGAAACACCACACACTTCACAGATGAGCTGTATCTAAGACTCAATCGATATTCCCTAACTGTCCAGGGTAACAACAAACTCCCCTATATTGCAAAACCACCTTCACACTGAATGTAGCAGTCGTCTACACCAGTAACCCCACACGCATCTACTAGGCTGTGCCTTTCAAGACTGGCAGAAAAGAAGTACAGCAACCATGACTTTATTTCTGCCAGGTGTGTTTAACATACACACATCTACACACGGTATAATCACTTAATCAGCTTTAAGACAAATTTTAACCTTAAATACATATGTCTTAGATAAGGACCTGCTATGGATTTTAATGTTTTACTAAAAATAATTTAGCTATCTTACATTATTTTGGTTGTCTTTTTCAGGCCAAATGCCCTCAACAGGTATATGTAACTTGAGGAAAATGACTTCAAAGATAAATATTTCTAACAGCAAACTACAAGACTAATTTCAGGTGAGTAAAACTTTACCCTTTGTGGCTTTTATGGAAGGGATTAGACTAAATCTTCTTTGTAATTTCATAATGAAATTCTTCAGAAAAAAAGGATAAAAAAAGATCCCCTTTATTAATTTCCTTGATATCAAGAAATCTAACCTGTAAAAACTGTAAAAAGAACTAGGAAATTTCAAATTCGGCTTTCGACATTACATGATAACCTGAACTCACCTCGTCGCAAGCTGCACACCTCGGTTTCAGTGTCTCTGCGTGGTGCCTGCCACAGTAAAGATGCGCGTCCTTCCAGAAGTAAATGAGGTCGACGAGGAGTTCCCTGCAGACATGGCAACTGAAGCAGGCCGGGTGCCAGCAAGCGTTTGGTCCGGCTCTGGCGGCCACCACCACTATGTCACCACCACTGACACCTTCTCCACACTGTAATAACCAAAAGACATCTTAACTCAAAGTCTAGAGAAACTTTTTCATATATGGTAGGTTCCAACAATCGTCCCTCCCTACATACACACACATCCTTAATAGACCCGTGCTACTTACAAAGTTTGAAAATAAATTTTGCTGAAATTTGCATATACTTCAGATATTAATTAAAACTGCCATACAGCCGTCATTCCCCATGCTGAACAATACGATTCACAAATATATTAATATTCACAAATATATTAATATTCATTTGCTGATTACTTGACTAATTAACCTAAATATAAGTATTTGACTAAAGATCCTCATTCAGCAACCTTTTACCACTTTAGGTGAGATTTTGAAAATAAATTTTCCAAAAAATCAAGGACTATGCATTTTCCTAAAATTTACAAGTACTTTACATTTTAATCAAAATCTCAATACAGATGTTATTCACAACGTTGAATAAGAATTTGGGTGAACAACTTTCATGCAATTGAACATAATGATAATTGAGATAACTGTACTAATATTCATTTACGAATTACTTGAACAAACAGCCTAAATATGCTTTTGAAAAGAGTCTTATTCAGAGTATTGAATAAATTCAAATAAAGAAATAATGCATGACAATAGCTTTGCAATTCCTTAAATTTGCAAGTGCTTCAGGTTTTCTTAAAAATCTCAATGTTGCCATTATTCCTCATACAGAATAGTATTTGGGATAAAAATCACTCAGTTGTGTTCAGTTATCCCTCATGCAAAACAAATTTTTGGAATAAAAATAACTCAATGTTGAGTTTCAAATTAAATTTTGGGCTACTAATATTAATCAAAATTACAAATTAGTTGACAAATTACCGTAAATATAAAGTTTTGACAACAAATCCTAATTAGGTATACTTAATAAACATATGCTGAGATTTTGATTGAAGTCCAAAATTTAAAAAAAAAAAATAGAATTTGCTCAAGTAAAAAAGGGGGGCATATCACTAAACTGGTGAATGTTAACCACACTCAGGTTAATTATGATAACTTTTATATGATAATTGCTTAACTAATTAGCCCATAATTACAGTTTCTCTCAAATTCGCATTCAGCACACGTACACTTAAAAGCACTTATGGTGAAACTTGAAAGAAAATCGAATATTTCAAAAAAAATTTATTAATAAAAAATGACCAGTATTTTCCTTCATTTTGCAAGAGCTCCAGATTTTAATGAAAATCTCAATTTAGAGGTTACTTCTTATGCTGATTACGCATTTGAAATAAAAATCGCTATTTCGAAAGTCTGTCAATGTTAATGACACTTGGGTTAATTATATTATTAACCATATGCTAATCACTTGACTAATTAGCCTAGAATTACTTTTTTGGTTCTAGATTCGGATTCAACACACTAAATAGCACCTATGGTGAGATTTTAAAGAAAATCGAATCTCAGTATAGATGTTGATATCTGTGCTGAATACGTATTGCAAATAAAAAAATTGGTATTTCGAGAATCTGCCATGTTAATTACACTTGGGGTGATTACATAAAAATTCATATGCTAATTACTTGACAAATTAGCCTAGAATTATTTCTTTTGGTATACATTAGG
Source organism: Panulirus ornatus (assembly GCF_036320965.1). Taxonomy (NCBI): domain Eukaryota; kingdom Metazoa; phylum Arthropoda; class Malacostraca; order Decapoda; family Palinuridae; genus Panulirus; species Panulirus ornatus. Next base: position 10,231,505 of record NC_092267.1, on the reverse strand, counting down.
ATTCAGCACAATTAATAGCACCTATGGTGAGATATTAAAGAAAATAGAATTTTTCAAAAAAATGAAAAATGCCAGGTAATTAGCCTAGAATTACTTTTTTGGTTCTAGATTCGGATTCAACACACTAAATAGCACCTATGGTGAGATTTTAAAGAAAATCGAATCTCAGTATAGATGTTGATATCTGTGCTGAATATGTATTGCAAATAAAAAAATTGTTATTTCGAGAATCTGCCATGTTAATTACACTTGGGGTGATTACATAAAAATTCATATGCTAATTACTTGACAAATTAGCCTAGAATTATTTCTTTTGGTATACATTAGGATTCAGCACAATTAATAGCACCTATGGTGAGATATTAAAGAAAATAGAATTTTTCAAAAAAATGAAAAATGCCAGGTAATATCCCCGCATTTTGCTCAATTTTGCAAGTACTTCAGATTTAATGAAAAACTCAGTTTAGAAGTTAATTATTATGCTGAATATGAATTTGAAATAAAAAATAGGTATTTCGAGAATCTGCCAATTTTAATGACGGGTTAATTATATAAATATTCATATGCTAATTACTCTGACTAATTAGCCTAGAATGACTTTTTGGTTCTCATATTCAGATTCAGCACAATCAATAGCACCTATGGTGAAATTACAAAAAAAATTGAATTCTTAAAAAACAATTAATAAAAATGCCAGCATTTTGCTTAAATTTGCAAGTGCTCCAGATTTTAATGAAAATCATGCAAGTGCTTCAGATGTTAATGAAAATCTCAATTCAAAAGTTATTTATGCTGAAAAGGAATTTGAAATAAAAAATTGGTATTTCATGAATCTATCAACTTGGGTTAATCATACTGAAATTCATATGCTAATTACTTGACTAATTAGCCTAGAATTACTCTTTTGGGTCTAGATTTGGATTCAACACAATAGCACATATGGTGATATTTTAGAGAAAATCGAACTAAAAAAAGAAGAAAAATGCCTGGTAATACCCCAGCATTTTGCTCAATTTTGCAAGTCCTTCAGATTGTAGTGAAAATCACAATTTAGAAGTTAATCCTTATACTGAATACGAATTTAAAATAAAAAAAAAAAACAATGTCACCTATGGTGACATTTTAAAGAAAATCGATAAAAAAAATCATAAAAATGCCAGGTAATAAACCATCATATTGCTCAATTTTGCAGGTCCTCAAGATTTTAATGGAAATTTCACTACAGATGTTAACTCCTATGCTCAATACGTATTTCAAATATAAATTAAGCATTTAGTTTCCACTTGGATTAATGATAATAATATTCATAAGCTAATTACTCGCCTAATTACATAAATTTATGTTTCTACAACAGATTCTTATGCAGCATATGTAAAAGCATTTACACTGAAATTTTCAAGAAAATCTATACTTTCAAAAAAAATCATGAAAAATCCAAGGTTATACCTGCATTTTGCTCAATTTTTCAATTTCTTCAGATTTTAATGAAAATCTGGGTATAGGTGTTATTCTATATGCTAATTAAGTATTTAGAGTCAAATGACTGCGTTTTGTATATTAAGCCTTTAATTACCACTTGGATTAAAAATAATATCCATATGCTAATTACTCGCCTGATTACATGATTTTTTAGGTTTTGATCAAAGATTCCTATTTAGCATCCTTAAAACCATCTATGCTGATATTTTCAAGTAAATCGATACCTTCAAAAATAATCAAGAAAAGTCCAAGGCCTTGATCTTTTTTATCATATTTTCAACATCGGATTTCAATGGAAATTTGGGTAAAGATGTTACTCTATATGCTAATTATTTCGAGTCACAATATTCCATTTCATACTATTAAGCCTTTAATTACCACTTGGATTAATTATATCAATATGCTAATTACTCGACTAATTACACGAATTTTTCGGTTTTCACCATAGATTCATATTCAGCATACGTAAATCCATCAATACTGAAATTTTCAAAAAAATCCACTTTTTCAAAAAAATTAAGAAAAATCAAAGGCATTGCCTTTGATTGCATTTTTTTGCTCAGATTTTCAACTTCCTCAGATTTTAATGAAAATCTGTGTATAGATGTTATTTTTTATGATGATCAAGTATTTGGAGTCAATAGACTGTATTTCATAATATTAACCCTTTAATTAGCATCTGCATTAATTATAATAAAATTCATATGCTAATTACTCAACTAATCATATGAATATTTAGATTTTGACCACAAATCCTTACTCAATATCCTTAAAAGCATCCATGCTGAAATTTTCAAGAAAATCTATTTTTTCAAAATCAAGAAAAATCCAGAATTTCAACTTCCTCAGATTTTAATAAAAATCTGAGTATATGTGTTATTCTATATGGTGATTAATTATTTGGAGTCAAAAGACAGTAATTCGTAATATTAATGGTTTAATTAACACCTGGACTAATTATAATAATATTCATACGCTAATTACTTGACTAATTATACAATCTTTTTAGATTTTGACCACGGATTGTTATTCAGCATACATAAAAGTTTCACTGGTGAAATTTTCAAGAAAATTTAAGCTTTCAAAAAATTCAAGAAAAATCCTTACATTTTTTTTTCTCAGATTTTCAACTTCCTCAGATTTTAATGAAAATCGGTGTATATATGTTATTTTTTACGCTGATTAAGTATTTGGAGTCAAAAGACTGTAATTCATAATATTAGCCATTTAATTAGCACCTGGACTAATTATAACAATTCATATGCTAATTACTCGACTAATTATATGAATATTTAAATTTTGACTACAAATCCTTGTTCAATATCCTTAAAAGGATCTGTGCTAAAATATTCAAGAAAATCTATTTTTTCAAAAAAAAAAATCCAAGGCTATAATATAATAGCCTTGCATTTTTTTTGCTCCGAATTTCAACTGCCTCAGATTTTAATAAAAATCTGTGCACAGATGTTTTTCTATGTAATGATTAATTATTTGGAGTCAACACACTGTAATTCGTACAAATAACGGTTTAATTACCACCAGGAGTAATTATGATAATCATACGCTAATTACTCAACTAATTATACAAACTTTTAGATTTTGGCCACAGATTTTTATTCAGCATACATAAAAGTTACAATCATGAAATTTTCAAGAAAATTTAATCATTCAGAAAAAATCAAGAAAAATCTAAGGCTATAATTAACCATGCACTTTTTTTGCTCAGAATTTCAACTTCCCCAGATTTTAATGAAAATCTGTGTATAGATGTTATTCTGCACATAAATGCAGAATAACATCTATACACAGATTTTCATTAAAATCTGGGGAAGTTGAAATTCTGAGCAAAAAAAGTGCAAGGTTAATTATAGCCTTAGATTTTTCTTGATTTTTTTGATTTATGTGCTGAAAAAGGACTGATGATTGGGAATACCTGGTTTAAAAAGCGAGATATACATAAGTATACTTATGTAAGTAGGAGAGATGGCCAGAGAGCGTTATTGGATTACGTGTTAATTGACAGGCGTGCGAAAGAGAGACTTTTGGATGTTAATGTGCTGAGAGGTGCAACTGGAGGGATGTCTGATCATTATCTTGTGGAGGCTAAGGTGAAGATTTGTATGGGTTTTCAGAAAAGAAGAGTGAATGTTGGGGTGAAAAGGGTGGTGAGAGTAAGTGAGCTTGAGAAGGAGACCTGTGTGAGGAAGTACCAGGAGAGACTGAGGACAGAATGGAAAAAGGTGAGAACAATGGAAGTAAGGGGAGTGGGGGAGGAATGGGATGTATTTAGGGAATCAGTGATGGATTGCGCAAAAGATGCTTGTGGCATGAGAAGAGTGGGAGGTGGGTTGATTAGAAAGGGTAGTGAGTGGTGGGATGAAGAAGTAAGAGTATTAGTGAAAGAGAAGAGAGAGGCATTTGGACGATTTTTGCAGGGAAAAAATGCAATTGAGTGGGAGATGTATAAAAGAAAGAGACAGGAGGTCAAGAGAAAGGTGCAAGAGGTGAAAAAAAGGGCAAATGAGAGTTGGGGTGAGAGAGTATCATTAAATTTTAGGGAGAATAAAAAGATGTTCTGGAAGGAGGTAAATAAAGTGCGTAAGACAAGGGAGCAAATGGGAACTTCAGTGAAGGGCGCAAATGGGGAGGTGATAACAATTAGTGGTGATGTGAGAAGGAGATGGAGTGAGTATTTCGAAGGTTTGTTGAATGTGTTTGATGATAGAGTGGCAGATATAGGGTGTTTTGGTCGAGGTGGTGTGCAAAGTGAGAGGGTTAGGGAAAATGATTTGGTAAACAGAGAAGAGGTCGTGAAAGCTTTGCGGAAGATGAAAGCCGGCAAGGCAGCAGGTTTGGATGGTATTGCAGTGGAATTTATTAAAAAAGGGGGTGACTGTATTGTTGACTGGTTGGTAAGGTTATTTAATGTATGTATGACTCATGGTGAGGTGCCTAAGGATTGGCGGAATGCGTGCATAGTGCCATTGTACAAAGGCAAAGGGGATAAGAGTGAGTGCTCAAATTACAGAGGTATAAGTTTGTTGAGTATTCCTGGTAAATTATATGCGAGGGTATTGATTGAGAGGGTGAAGGCATGTACAGAGCATCAGATTGGGGAAGAGCAGTGTGGTTTCAGAAGTGGTAGAGGATGTGTGGATCAGGTGTTTGCTTTGAAGAATGTATGTGAGAAATACTTAGAAAAGCAAATGGATTTGTATGTAGCTTTTATGGATCTGGAGAAGGCATATGATAGAGTTGATAGAGATGCTCTGTGGAAGGTATTAAGAATATATGGTGTGGGAGGAAAGTTGTTAGAAGCAGTGAAAAGTTTTTATCGAGGATGTAAGGCATGTGTACGTGTAGGAAGAGAGGAAAGTGATTGGTTCTCAGTGAATGTAGGTTTGCGGCAGGGGTGTGTGATGTCTCCATGGTTGTTTAATTTGTTTATGGATGGGGTTGTTAGGGAGGTAAATGCAAGAGTTTTGGAAAGAGGGGCAAGTATGAAGTCTGTTGGGGATGAGAGAGCTTGGGAAGTGAGTCAGTTGTTGTTCGCTGATGACACAGCGCTGGTGGCGGATTCATGTGTGAAACTGCAGAAGCTGGTGACTGAGTTTGGTAAAGTGTGTGGAAGAAGAAAGTTAAGAGTAAATGTGAAGGTTATTAGGTACAGTAGGGTTGAGGGTCTAGTCAATTGGGAGGTAAGTTTGAATGGAGAAAAACTGGAGGAAGTAAAGTGTTTTAGATATCTGGGAGTGGATCTGGCAGCAGATGGAACCATGGAAGCGGAAGTGGATCATGGGGTGGGGGAGGGGGCGAAAATTCTGGGGCCTTGAAGAATGTGTGGAAGTCGAGAACATTATCTCGGAAAGCAAAAATGGGTATGTTTGAAGGAATAGTGGTTCCAACAATGTTGTATGGTTGCGAGGCGTGGGCTATGGATAGAGTTGTGTGCAGGAGGATGGATGTGCTGGAAATGAGATGTTTGAGGACAATGTGTGGTGTGAGGTGGTTTGATCGAGTAAGTAACGTAAGGGTAAGAGAGATGTGTGGAAATAAAAAGAGCGTGGTTGAGAGAGCAGAAGAGGGTGTTTTGAAATGGTTTGGGCACATGGAGAGAATGAGTGAGGAAAGATTGACCAAGAGGATATATGTGTCGGAGGTGGAGGGAACGAGGAGAAGTGGGAGACCAAATTGGAGGTGGAAAGATGGAGTGAAAAAGATTTTGTGTGATCGGGGCCTGAACATGCAGGAGGGTGAAAGGAGGGCAAGGAATAGAGTGAATTGGATCGATGTGGTATACCGGGGTTGACGTGCTGTCAGTGGATTGAATCAGGGCATGTGAAGCGTCTGGGGTAAACCATGGAAAGCTGTGTAGGTATGTATATTCGCGTGTGTGGACGTATGTATATACATGTGTATGGGGTGGGTTGGGCCATTTCTTTCGTCTGTTTCCTTGCGCTACCTCGCAAACGCGGGAGACAGCGACAAAGCAAAAAAAAAAAAAAAAATTAGATTTTGACCAAAAATCCTTATTCAATATCCTTAAAAGCATCTATGCTGAAATTTTCAAGAAAACCTATTTTTTCAAAAAATCAAGAAAAATCCAAGGCGATATAGCCTTGCATTTTTTTTTTTCTTTTTGCTGAGATTTTCAAGTTCCTCAGGTTTTAATGAAAATCTGTGTATAGATGTTATTCTATATGGTGATTAAGTATTTTGAGTCAAAAATCTGTAATTCGTAATACTAATCGTTTAATTAGCACCTGGACTAATTATAATAAAATTCATAAGCTAATTACTCGACTACTTACATGAATATTTAGATTTTGACCACAAATCCTTATTCAATATTCTTAAAAGCATATATGCTGAAATTTTCAAGAAAATCTATTTTTTGAAAAATATCAAAAAAATCCAAGGCTATATAGACCCTGCATTTTTTTTTGCTCAGAATTTCAACTTCCTCAGATTTTAATGAAAATCTGTGTATACATGTTATTTTTTATGGTGATTGAGTATTTGGAGTCAAAAGACTGTAATTCATAATATTAACCGTTTAATTAGCACCTGGACTAATCATAAAATTCATAAGCTAATTACTCCACTAATTATAAGAATATTTAGATTTTCACCATAAATCCTTATTCAATATCCTTAAAAACATCTACCCTGAAATTTTCAAAAAAAATTTATTTTTTGAGAAAAAAATCAAGAAATATCCAACAGTATAGCCTTATATATATATATATATTTTTTTTTTTTTTTTTTTTTTTTTATACTTTGTCGCTGTCTCCCGCGTTTGCGAGGTAGCGCAAGGAAACAGACGAAAAAAATGGCCCAACCCCCCCCATACACATGTACATACACACGTCCACACACGCAAATATACATACCTACACAGCTTTCCATGGTTTACCCCAGACGCTTCACATGCCTTGATTCAATCCACTGACAGCACGTCAACCCCTGTATACCACATCGCTCCAATTCACTCTATTCCTTGCCCTCCTTTCACCCTCCTGCATGTTCAGGCCCCGATCACACAAAATCCTTTTCACTCCATCTTTCCACCTCCAATTTGGTCTCCCTCTTCTCCTCGTTCCCTCCACCTCCGACACATATATCCTCTTGGTCAATCTTTCCTCACTCATTCTCTCCATGTGCCCAAACCACTTCAAAACACCCTCTTCTGCTCTCTCAACCACGCTCTTTTTATTTCCACACATCTCTCTTACCCTTACGTTACTTACTCGATCAAACCACCTCACACCACACATTGTCCTCAAACATCTCATTTCCAGCACATCCATCCTCCTACGCACAACTCTATCCATAGCCCACGCCTCGCAACCATACAACATTGTTGGAACTACTATTCCTTCAAACATACCCATTTTTGCTTTCCGGGATAATGTTCTCGACTTCCACACATTTTTCAAGGCTCCCAAAATTTTCGCCCCCTCCCCCACCCTATGATCCACTTCCGCTTCCATGGTTCCATCCGCTGACAGATCCACTCCCAGATATCTAAAACACTTCACTTCCTCCAGCCTCTCACCATTCAAACTCACCTCCCAATTGACTTGACCCTCAACCCTACTGTACCTAATAACCTTGCTCTTATTGACATTTACTCTTAACTTTCTTCTTCCACACACTTTACCAAACTCCGTCACCAGCTTCTGCAGTTTCTCACATGAATCCGCCACCAGCGCTGTATCATCAGCGAACAACAACTGACTCACTTCCCAAGCTCTCTCATCCCCAACAGACTTCATACTTGCCCCTCTTTCCAAAACTCTTGCATTTACCTCCCTAACAACCCCATCCATAAACAAATCAATTAAACAACCATGGAGACATCACACACCCCTGCCGCAAACCTACATATATATATATATATATATATATATATATATATATATATATATATATATATATATATATATATATCTGTTTCCCATTTTAGAAACACGTTTGCGGCAGGGGTGTGTGATGTCTCCATGGTTGTTTAATATGTTTATGGATGGGGTTGTTAGGGAGGTAAATGCAAGAGTTTTGGAAAGAGGGGCAAGTATGAAGTCTGTTGGGGATGAGAGAGCTTGGGAAGCGAGTCAGTTGTTGTTCGCTGATGATACAGCGCTGGTGGCTGATTCATGTGAGAAACTGCAGAAGCTGGTGACTGAGTTTGGTAAAGTGTGTGAAAGAAGAAAGTTAAGAGTAAATGTGAATAAGAGCAAGGTAATTAGGTACAGTAGGGTTGAGGGTCAAGTCAATTGGGAGGTAAGTTTGAATGGAGAAAAACTGGAGGAAGTAAAGTGTTTTAGATATCTGGGAGTGGATCTGGCAGCGGATGGAACCATGGAAGCGGAAGTGGATCATAGGGTGTGGGAGGGGGCGAAAATTCTGGGGCCTTGAAGAATGTGTGGAAGTCGAGAACATTATCTCGGAAAGCAAAAATGGGTATGTTTGAAGGAATAGTGGTTCTAACAATGTGGTATGGTAGCGAGGCGTGGGCTATGGACAGAGTTGTGCACAGGAGGATGGATTTGCTGGAAATGAGATGTTTGAGGACAATGTGTGGTGTGAGGTGGTTTGATCGAGTAAGTAACGTAAGGGTAAGAGAGATGTGTGGAAATAAAAAGAGCGTGGTTGAGAGAGCAGAAGAGGGTGTTTTGAAATGGTTTGGGCACATGGAGAGAATGAGTGAGGAAAGATTGACCAAGAGGATATATGTGTCGGAGGTGGGGGGGAATGAAGAGAAGTGGGAGACCAAATTGGAGGTGGAAAGATGGAGTGAAAAAGATTTTGTGTGATCGGGGCCTGAACATGCAGGAGGGTGAAAGGAGGGCAAGGAGTAGAGTGAATTGGATCGATGTGGTATACCAGGGTTGACGTGCTGTCAGGGGATTGAATCAGGGCATGTGAAGTGTCTGGGGTAAACCATGGAAAGCTGTGTAGGTATGTATATTTGCATGTGTGGACGTATGTATATACATGTGTATGGGGTGGGTTGGGCCATTTCTTTCGTCTGTTTCCTTGCGCTACCTCGCAAATGCGGGAGACAGCAACAAAGCAAAAAAAAAAAAAAAAAAAATTAGATTTTGACCAAAAATCCTTATTCAATATCCTTAAAAGCATCTATGCTGAAATTTTCAAGAAAACCTATTTTTTCAAAAAAAATCAAGAAAAATCCAAGGCGATATAACCTTGCATTTTTTTTTTTTCTTTTTGCTCAGAATCTCAACTTCCCCATATTTTAATGAAAATCTGTGAATACATGTTATTTCTTATGGTGATTGAGTATTTGGAGTCAAAAGACTGTAATTCATAATATTAACCGTTTAATTAGCACCTCGACTAATCATGATAAAATTCATATTCTAATTACTCGAATAATTATGTGAATATTTAGATTTTCACCACAAATCCTTATTCAATATCCTTAAAAGCATCTATGCTAAAATTTTCAAGAAAATCTATCTTTTCAAAATATCAAGAAAAATCCAAGGCCTGGCATTGCATTTTTTTGCTTAGATTTTCAAGTTCCTCAGGTTTTAATGAAAATCTGTGTATAGATGTTATTCAATATGGTGATTAAGTATTTTGAGTCAAAAATCTGTAATTCGTAATACTAATCGTTTAATTAGCACCTGGACTAATTATAATAAAATTCATATGCTAATTACTCGACTACTTACATGAATATTTAAATTTTGACCACAAATCCTTATTCAATATTCTTAAAAGCATATATGCTGAAATTTTCAAGAAAATCTATTTTTTTGAAAAAAATCAAGAAAAATCCAAGGCTATATAGACCCTGCATTTTTTTTGCTCAGAATTTCAACTTCCTCACATTTTAATGAAAATCTGTGTATACTTGTTATTTTTTATGGTGATTGAGTATTTGGAGTCAAAAGACTGTAGTTCATAGTATTAACCGTTTAATTAGCACCTGGACTAATCATAAAATTCATAAGCTAATTACTCCACTAATTATATGAATATTTAGATTTTCACCATAAATCCTTATTCAATACCCTTAAAAACATCTATCCTGAAATTTTCAAAAAAAATCTATTTTTTGAGAAAAAAATCAAGAAATATCCAATGGTATAGCCTTTTATATATATATATATATATATATATATATATATATATATATATATATATATATATATATATATATATATATATATATTTTTTTTTTTTTTCATACTATTCGACATTTCCCGCGATAGCGAGGTAGCGTTAAGAACAGAGGACTGGGCCTTTGAGGGAATATCCTCACCTGGCCCCCTTCTCTGTTCCTTCTTTTGGAAAATTAAAAAAAAACGAGAGGGGAGGATTTCCAGCCCCCCGCTCCCTTCCCTTTTAGTCGCCTTCTACGACACGCAGGGAATACGTGGGAAGTATTCTTTCTCCCCTATCCCCAGGGATAAATATATATATATTTATATATAATATATATATATTTATATATATATATATAAATATATATATATTTATATATAAATATTTATATATATATATATATATATATATATATATATATATATATATATATATATATATATATATATTTTCTTGCTTTGTCGGTCTCCCGCATTTGCGAGGTAGCGCAAGGAAACAGACGAAAGAAATGGCCCAACCCACCCCCATACACATGTATATACATACGTCCACACACGCAAATATACATACCTACACAGCTTTCCATGGTTTACCCCAGACGCTTCACATGCCCTGATTCTATCCACTGACAGCACGTCAACCCCGGTATACCACATCGATCCAATTCACTCTATTCCTTGCCCTCCTTTCACCCTCCTGCATGTTCAGGCCCTGATCACACAAAATCTTTTTCACTCCATCTTTCCACCTCCAATTTGGACTCCCACTTCTCCTCGTTCCCTCCACCTCCGATACATATATCCTCTTGGTCAATCTTTCCTCACTCATTCTCTCCATGTGCCCAAACCACGCTCTTTTTATTTCCACACATCTCTCTGACCCTTACGTTACTTACTCGATCAAACCACCTCACACCACACATTGTCCTCAAACATCTCATTTCCAGCACATCCATCCTCCTGCGCACAACTCTATCCATAGCCCACGCCTCGCAACCATACAACATTGTTGGAACCACTATTCCTTCAAACATACCCATTTTTGCTTTCCGAGATAATGTTCTCGACTTCCACACATTCTTCAAGGCTCCCAGGATTTTCGCCCCCTCCCCCACCCTATGATCCACTTCCGCTTCCATGGTTCCATCCGCTGCCAGATCCACTCCCAGATATCTAAAACACTTTACTTCCTCCAGTTTTTCTCCATTCAAACTTACTTCCCAAATGACTTGACCCTCAAACCTACTGTACCTAATTACCTTGCTCTTATTCACATTTACTCTTAACTTTCTTCTTTCACACACTTTACCAAACTCAGTCACCAGCTTCTGCAGTTTCTCACATGAATCAGCCACCAGGGCTGTATCATCAGCGAACAACAACTGACTCACTTCCCAAGCTCTCTCATCCCCAACAGACTTCATACTTGCCCCTCTTTCCAAAACTAGATATATATATATATATATATATATATATATATATATATATATATATATATATATATATATATATATATGATTTGGTAAACAGAGAAGAGGTAGTAAAAGCTTTGCGGAAGATGAAAGCCAGGAAGGCAGCAGGTTTGGATGGTATTGCAGTGGAATTTATTAAAAAAAGGGGTGACTGTATTGTTGACTGGTTGGTAAGGTTATTTAATGTATGTATGACTCATTGTGAGGTGCCTGAGGATTGGCGGAATGCGTGCATAGTGCCATTGTACAAAGGCAAAGGGGATAAGAGTGAGTGCTCAAATTACAGAGGTATAAGTTTGTTGAGTATTCCTGGTAAATTATATGGGAGGATATTGATTGAGAGGGTGAAGGCATGTACAGAGCATCAGATTGGGGAAGAGCAGTGTGATTTCAGAAGTGGTAGAGGATGTGTGGATCAGGTGTTTGCTTTGAAGAATGTATGTGAGAAATACTTAGAAAAGCAAATGGATTTGTATGTAGCATTTATGGATCTGGAGAAGGCATATGATAGAGTTGATAGAGATGCTCTGTGGAAGGTATTAAGAATAAATGGTGTGGGAGGCAAGTTGTTAGAAGCAGTGAAAAGTTTTTATCGAGGATGTAAGGCATGTGTACGTGTAGGAAGAGAGGAAAGTGATTGGTTCTCAGTGAATGTAGGTTTGCGGCAGGGGTGTGTGATGTCTCCATGGTTGTTTAATTTGTTTATGGATGGGGTTGTTAGGGAGGTGAATGCAAGAGTTTTGGAAAGAGGGGCAAGTATGAAGTCTGTTGGGGATAAGAGAGCTTGGGAAGTGAGTCAGTTGTTGTTCGCTGATGATACAGCGCTGGTGGCTGATTCATGTGAGAAACTGCAGAAGCTGGTGACTGAGTTTGGTAAAGTGTGTGAAAGAAGAAAGTTAAGAGTAAATGTGAATAAGAGCAAGGTTATTGGGTACAGTAGGGTTGAGGGTCAAGTCAATTGGGAGGTGAGTTTGAATTGAGAAAAACTGGAGGAAGTGAAGTGTTTTAGATATCTGGGAGTGGATCTGGCAGCGGATGGAACCATGGAAGCGGAAGTGGATCATAGGTTGGGGGAGGGGGCGAAAATTCTGGGAGCCTTGAAGAATGTGTGGAAGTCGAGAACATTATCTCGGAAAGCAAAAATGGGTATGTTTGAAGGAATAGTGGTTCCAACAATGTTGTATGGTTGCGAGACGTGGGCTATGGATGGAGTTGTGCGCAGGAGGATGGATGTGCTGGAAATGAGATGTTTGAGGACAATATGTGGTGTGAGGTGGTTTGATTGAGTAAGTAATGTAAGGGTAAGAGAGATGTGTGGAAATAAAAAGAGCATGGTTGAGAGAGCAGAAGAGGGTGTTTTGAGATGGTTCGGGCACATGGAGAGAATGAGTGAGGAAAGATTGACCAAGAGAATATATGTGTCGGAGGTGGAGGGAACGAGGAGAAGAGGGAGACCAAATTGGAGGTGGAAAGATGGAGTGAAAAAGATTTTGTGTGATCGGGGCCTGAACATGCAGGAGGGTGAAAGGAGGGCAAGGAATAGAGTAAATTGGAGCGATGTGGTATACCGGGGTTGACGTGCTGTCAGTGGATTGAATCAAGGCATGTGAAGCGTCTAGGGTAAACCATGGAAAGCTGTGTAGATATGTATATTTGCGTGAGTGGACGTATGTATATACATGTGTATGGGGGTGGGTTGGGCCATTTCTTTCGTCTGTTTCCTTGCGCTACCTCGCAAACGCGGGAGACAGCGACAAAGCAAAAAAAATATATATATATATATATATATATATATATATATATATATATATATCCCCTGGGGATAGGGGATTAAGAATACTTCCCACGTATTCCCTGCGTGTCGTAGAAGGCGACTAAAAGGGGAGGGAGCGGGGGGCTGGAAATCCTCCCCTCTCGTTTTTTTTTTTTTTTTTTTTTTTTTTTTTTCTTCCAAAAGAAGGAACAGAGAATTGGGCCAGGTGAGGGTATTCCCTCAAAGGCCCAGTCCTCTGTTCTTAACGCTACCTCGCTAATGCGGGAAATGGCGAATAGTTTGAAAGAAGAAAAGATATATATATATATATATATATATGGGAGGGTATTGATTGAGAGGGTGAAGGCACATACAGAGCATCAGATTGGGGAAGAGCAGTGTGGTTTCAGAAGTGGTAGAGGATGTGTGGATCAGGTGTTTGCTTTGAAGAATGTATGTGAGAAATACTTAGAAAAGCAAATGGATTTGTATGTAGCATTTATGGATCTGGAGAAGGCATATGATAGAGTTGATAGAGATGCTCTGTGGAAGGTATTAAGAATATATGGTGTGGGAGACAAGTTGTTAGAAGCAGTGAAAAGTTTTTATCGAGGATGTAAGGCATGTGTACGTGTAGGAAGAGAGGAAAGTGTTTGGTTCTCAGTGAATGTAGTTTTGCGGCAGGGGTGTGTGATGTCTCCATGGTTGTTTAATTTGTTTATGGATGGGGTTGTTAGGGAGGTGAATGCAAGAGTTTTGGAAAGAGGGGCAAGTATGAAGTCTGTTGGGGATGAGAGAGCTTGGGAAGTGAGTCAGTTGTTGTTTGCTGATGATACACCGCTGGTGGCTGATTCATGTGAGAAACTGCAGAAGCTGGTGACTGAGTTTGGTAAAGTGTGTGAAAGAAGAAAGTTAAGAGTAAATGTGAATAAGAGCAAGGTTATTAGGTACAGTAGGGTTGAGGGTCAAGTCAATTGGGAGGTGAGTTTGAATGGAGAAAAACTGGAGGAAGTAAAGTGTTTTAGATATCTGGGAGTGGATCTGGCAGCGGATGGAACCATGGAAGCGGAAGTGGATCATAGGATGGGGGAGGGGGCGAAAATTCTGGGAGCCTTGAAGAATGTGTGGAAGTCGAGAACATTATCTCGGAAAGCAAAAATGGGTATGTTTGAAGGAATAGTGGTTCCAACAATGTTGTATGGTTGCGAGGCGTGGGCTATGGATAGAGTGGTGCGCAGGAGGATGGATGTGCTGGAAATGAGATGTTTGAGGACAATGTGTGGTGTGAGGTGGTTTGATTGAGTAAGTAACGTAAGGGTAAGACAGATGTGTGGAAATAAAAAGAGCGTGGTTGAGAGACCAGAAGAGGGTGTTTTGAAATGGTTTGGGCACATGGAGAGAATGAGTGAGGAAAGATTGACCAAGAGGATATATGTGTCGGAGGTGGAGGGAACGAGGAGAAGAGGGAGACCAAATTGGAGGTGGAAAGATGGAGTGAAAAAGATTTTGTGTGATCGGGGCCTGAACATGCAGGAGGGTGAAAGGAGGGCAAGGAATAGAGTAAATTGGAGCGATGTGGTATACCGGGGTTGACGTGCTGTCAGTGGATTGAATCAAGGCATGTGAAGCGTCTAGGGTAAACCATGGAAAGCTGTGTAGATATGTATATTTGCGTGAGTGGACGTATGTATATACATGTGTATGGGGGTGGGTTGGGCCATTTCTTTCGTCTGTTTCCTTGCGCTACCTCGCAAACGCGGGAGACAGCGACAAAGCAAAAAAAAAATATATATATATATATATATATATATATATATATATATATATATATATATATATATATATGGGAGGGTATTGATTGAGAGGGTGAAGGCACGTACAGAGCATCAGATTGGGGAAGAGCAGTGTGGTTTCAGAAGTGGTAGAGGATGTGTGGATCAGGTGTTTGCTTTGAAGAATGTATGTGAGAAATACTTAGAAAAGCAAATGGATTTGTATGTAGCATTTATGGATCTGGAGAAGGCATATGATAGAGTTGATAGAGATGCTCTGTGGAAGGTATTAAGAATATATGGTGTGGGAGACAAGTTGTTAGAAGCAGTGAAAAGTTTTTATCGAGGATGTAAGGCATGTGTACGTGTAGGAAGAGAGGAAAGTGTTTGGTTCTCAGTGAATGTAGGTTTGCGGCAGGGGTGTGTGATGTCTCCATGGTTGTTTAATTTGTTTATGGATGGGGTTGCTAGGGAGGTGAATGCAAGAGTTTTGGAAAGAGGGGCAAGTATGAAGTCTGTTGGGGATGAGAGAGCTTGGGAAGTGAGTCAGTTGTTGTTCGCTGATGATACAGCGCTGGTGGCTGATTCATGTGAGAAACTGCAGAAGCTGGTGACTGAGTTTGGTAAAGTGTGTGAAAGAAGAAAGTTAAGAGTAAATGTGAATAAGAGCAAGGTAATTAGGTACAGTAGGGTTGAGGGTCAAGTCAATTGGGAGGTAAGTTTGAATGGAGAAAAACTGGAGGAAGTAAAGTGTTTTAGATATCTGGGAGTGGATCTGGCAGCGGATGGAACCATGGAAGCGGAAGCGGATCATAGGGTGGGGGAGGGGGCGAAAATTCTGGGGCCTCGAAGAATGTGTGGAAGTCGAGAACATTATCTCGGAAAGCAAAAATGGGTATGTTTGAAGGAATAGTGGTTCTAACAATGTTGTATGGTTGCGAGGCGTGGGCTATGGATAGAGTTGTGCGCAGGAGGATGGATGTGCTGGATATGAGATGTTTGAGGACAATGTGTGGTGTGAGGTGGTTTGATCGAGTAAGTAACGTAAGGGTAAGAGAGATGTGTGGAAATAAAAAGAGCGTGGTTGAGAGAGCAGAAGAGGGTGTTTTGAAATGGTTTGGGCACATGGAGAGAATGAGTGAGGAAAGATTGACCAAGAGGATATATGTGTCGGAGGTGGAGGGAACGAGGAGAAGTGGAAAGATGGAGTGAAAAAGATTTTGTGTGATCGGGGCCTGAACATGCAGGAGGGTGAAAGGAGGGCAAGGAGTAGAGTGAATTGGATCGATGTGGTATACCGGGGTTGACGTGCTGTCAGTGGATTGAATCAGGGCATGTGAAGCGTCTGGGGTAAACCATGGAAAGCTGTGTAGGTATGTATATTTGCATGTGTGGACGTATGTATATACATGTGTATGGGGTGGGTTGGGCCATTTATTTCGTCTGTTTCCTTGCGCTACCTCGCAAACGCGGGAGACAGCGACAAAGCAAAAAAAAAAAAAAAATTTAGATTTTGACCAAAAATCCTTATTCAATATCCTTAAAAGCATCTATGCTGAAATTTTCAAGAAAACCTATTTCTCCAAAAAAAAATCAAGAAAAATCCAAGGCGATATAACCTTGCATTTTTTTTTTTTCTTTTTCTCTGAATCTCAACGTCCTCATATTTTAATGAAAATCTGTGTATACATGTTATTTTTTATGGTGATTGAGTATTTGGAGTCAAAAGACTGTAATTCATAATATTAACCGTTTAATTAGCACCTCGACTAATCATGATAAAATTCATATGCTAATTACTCGACTAATTATGTGAATATTTAGATTTTCACCATAAATCCTTATTCAATATCCTTAAAAGGATCTATGCTAAAATTTTCAAGAAAATCTATTTTTTCAAAAAAATCAAGAAAAATCCAAGGCCTGGCATTGCATTTTTTTGCTCAGATTTTCAAGTTCCTCAGGTTTTAATGAAAATCTGTGTATAGATGTTATTCAATATGGTGATTAAGTATTTTGAGTCAAAAATCTGTAATTCGTAATACTAATCGTTTAATTAGCACCTGGACTAATTATAATAAAATTCATATGCTAATTACTCAACTACTTACATGAATATTTAGATTTTGACCACAAATCCTTATTCAATATTCTTAAAAGCATATATGCTGAAATTTTCAAGAAAATCTATTTTTTTGAAAAAAATCAAGAAAAATCCAAGGCTATATAGACCCTGCATTTTTTTTGCTCAGAATTTCAACTTCCTCAGATTTTAATGAAAATCTGTGTATACATGTTATTTTTTTATGGTGATTAAGTATTTGGAGTCAAAAGACTGTAATTCATAATATTAACCGTTTAATTAGCACCTGGACTAATGATAAAATTCATAAGCTAATTACTCCACTAATTATAAGAATATTTAAATTTTCACCATAAATCCTTATTCAATATCCTTAAAAACATCTATCCTGAAATTTTCAAAAAAAATCTATTTTTTGAGAAAAAAATCAAGAAATATCCAACGGTATAGCCTTTTATATATATATATATATATATATATATATATATATATATATATATATATATATATATATATATATATATATTATCCCTG
The DNA here is from genome assembly GCF_036320965.1 of Panulirus ornatus. Taxonomy (NCBI): domain Eukaryota; kingdom Metazoa; phylum Arthropoda; class Malacostraca; order Decapoda; family Palinuridae; genus Panulirus; species Panulirus ornatus. The sequence continues at coordinate 10,213,776 of NC_092267.1, read as the reverse complement.
GGGATAGGGGATTAAGAATACTTCCCACGTATTCCCTGCGTGTCGTAGAAGGCGACTAAAAGGGGAAGGAGCGGGGGGCTGGAAATCCTCCCCTCTCGTTTTTTTTTTTTTTTAATTTTCCAAAAGAAGGAACAGAGGGGGCCAGGTGAGGATATTCCAAAAAAGGCCCAGTCCTCTGTTGTTAACGCTACCTCGCTAACACGGGAAATGGCAAATAGTTTAAGAGAAAAAAAAAAAAATATATATATATATATATATATATATATATATATATATATATATATATATATATATATTTTTTTTCTTTTTTTTCTTTTTCTTGCTTTGTCGGTCTCCCGCGTTTGCGAGGTAGCGCAAGGAAACAGACGGAAGAAATGGCCCAACCCACCCCCATACACATGTATATACATACGTCCACACGCAAATATACATACCTACACAGCTTTCCATGGTTTACCCCAGATGCTTCACATGCCCTGATTCAATCCACTGACAGCACGTCAATCCCGGTATACCACATCAATCCAATTCACTCTATTCCTTGCCCTCCTTTCACCCTCCTGCATGTTCAGGCCCCGATCACACAAAATCTTTTTCACTCCATCTTTCCACCTCCAATTTGGTCTCCCACTTCTCCTCGTTCCCTCCACCTCCGATACATATATCCTCTTGATCAATCTTTCCTCACTCATTCTCTCCATGTGCCCAAACCATTTCAAAACACCCTCTTCTGCTCTCTCAACCACGCTCTTTTTATTTCCACACATCTCTCTTACCCTTACGTTACTTACTCGATCAAACCATCTCACACCACACATTGTTCTCAAACATCTCATTTCCAGCACATCCATCTTCCTGCGCACAACTCTATCCATAGCCCACGCTTCGCAACCATACAACATTGTTGGAACCACTATTCCTTCAAACATACCCATTTTTGCTTTCCGAGATAATGTTCTCGACTTTCACACATTCTTCAAGGCTCTCAGGATTTTCGCTCCCTCCCCTACCCTATGATCCACTTCCGCTTCCATGGTTCCATCCGCTGCTAGATCCACTCCCAGATATCTAAAACACTTTACTTCCTCCAGTTTTTCTCCATTCAAACTTACTTCCCAAATGACTTGACCCTCAAACCTACTGTACCTAATTACCTTGCTCTTATTCACATTTACTCTTAACTTTCTTCTTTCACACACTTTACCAAACTCAGTCACCAGCTTCTGCAGTTTCTCACATGAATCAGCCACCAGCGCTGTATCATCAGCGAACAACAACTGACTCACTTCCCAAGCTCTCTCATCCCCAACAGACTTCATACTTGCCCCTCTTTCCAAAACTATATATATATATATATATATATATATATATATATATATATATATATATATATATATTTATATATCTGTTTCCCATTTTAGAAACACGTTTGTGGCAGGGGTGTGTGATGTCTCCATGGTTGTTTAATTTGTTTATGGATGGGGTTGTTAGGGAGGTAAATGCAAGAGTTTTGGAAAGAGGGGCAAGTATGAAGTCTGTTGGGGATGAGAGAGCTTGGGAAGTGAGTCAGTTGTTGTTCGCTGATGATACAGCGCTGGTGGCTGATTCATGTGAGAAACTGCAGAAGCTGGTGACTGAGTTTGGTAAAGTGTGTGAAAGAAGAAAGTTAAGAGTAAATGTGAATAAGAGCAAGGTAATTAGGTACAGTAGGGTTGAGGGTCAAGTCAATTGGGAGGTAAGTTTGAATGGAGAAAAACTGGAGGAAGTAAAGTGTTTTAGATATCTGGGAGTGGATCTGGCAGTGGATGGAACCATGGAAGCGGAAGTAGATCATAGGGTGGGGGAGGCGGCGAAAATCCTGGGAGCCTTGAAGAATGTGTGGAAGTCGAGAACATTATCTCGGAAAGCAAAAATGGGTATGTTTGAAGGAACAGTGGTTCCAACAATGTTGTATGGTTGTGAGGCGTGGGCTATGGATAGAGTTGTGTGCAGGAGGATGGATGTGCTGGAAATGAGATGTTTGAGGACAATGTGTGGTGTGAGGTGGTTTGATCGAGTAAGTAACATAAGGGTAAGAGAGATGTGTGGAAATAAAAAGAGCGTGGTTGAGAGAGCAGAAGAAGGTGTTTTGAAATGGTTTGGGCACATGGAGAGAATGAGTGAGGAAAGATTTACCAAAAGGATATATGTGTCGGAGGTGGAGGGAACGAGGAGAAGTGGGAGACCAAATTGGAGGTGGAAAGATGGAGTGAGAAAGATTTTGTGTGATCGGGGCCTGAACATGCAGGAGGGTGAAAGGAGGGCAAGGAATAGAGTGAATTGGATCGATGTGGTATACCGGGGTTGACGTGCTCTCAGTGGATTGAATCAGGGCATGTGAAGCGTCTGGGGTGAACCATGGAAAGCTGTGTAGGTATGTATATTTGCGTGTGTGGACGTGTGTGTGTATACATTGTGTATGGGGGTGGGTTGCGCCATTTCTTTCGTCTGTTTCCTTGCGCTACCTCGCAAACGCGGGAGACAGCGACAAAGCAAAAAAAAAAAAAAAAGAAAAATATATATATATATATATATATATATATATATATATATATATATATATATATATATATATATATTTCTCAGAATTTCAACTTCCTCAGATTTTAATAAAAATCTGTGTATAGATGTTATTCTATATGGTGATTAATTATTTGGAGGGAAAAGGCTGTAATTCGTAAAATTGACGGTTTAATTACAACCTGGACTAATTATAATAATATTCATACGCTAATTACTCGACTAATTATAATTTTCTTTTTTTTAGATTTTGACCACAGATTCTTATTCAGCATACATAAAAGTTTCAGTGCTGAAATTTTCAAAAAATTAAGAAAAATCCAATGACTTGCATCTTTTTTGCTGAGATTTTCATGAAAATCTGTGTATAGATGTTATTTTTTATGGTGATCAAGTAACTGGAGTCAAAAGACTGTAATTCATAATATTTATAATTCAATTAGCACCTGAACAAATTATAATGAAATTCATATGCTAATTACTCGACTAATTATATGAATATTTAGATTTTGACCACAAATCCTTATTCAATATCCTTAAAAGCATCTATGCTAAGATTTTCAAGAAAATCTATTTTTTAAAAAATCAAGAAAAATCCAAGGCTATAGCCTGGCATTTTTTTGCTTAGATTTTCAACTTTCTCAGGTTTTAATGAAAATCTGTGTATAGATGTTATTTTTATGGTGATTAAGAATTTGGAGTCAAAAGACTGTAATTCATAATATTAAGCATTTAATTAGCACCTGGACTAATTATAATAAAATTCATATGCTAATTACTCGACTATTTATATGAATATTTAGATTTTGACCACAAATCCTTATTCAATATCCTTAAAAGTATCTATGCTGATATTTTCAAGAAAATCTAATTTTTCAAAAAAATAAAGAAAAATCCTAGGTATTTTTATTGTTCAAAATTTCAACTTCCTCAGATTTTAATAAAACTCTGTGTATGGATGTTATTCTATATGGTGATTAATTATGTGCAGTCAAAAGACTGTAATTCGTAATATTAACGGTTTAATCAACACCTAGATTAATCATGATAATATTCATACGCTAACTACTCGACTTATACAAATTTTTAGATTTTGACCACAGATATTTATTCAGCATATATATAATTTTCAAAGCGGAAATTTTCAAGAAAATTTAAAAAAAATCAAGAAAAATCCAAGTCTATAGCCCTGCATTTCTTTTGCTGAAATTTTCAACTTCCTCAGATTTTAATGAAAATCTATGTATAGATGTTATTTCTTATGCTGATTGAGTATTTTGAGTCAAAAGACTGCAATGGATAATATTAACCATTTAATTAGCACCTGGGTTAATTATAATAAAATTCATATGCTAATTACTCGACTAATTATATGAATATTTAGATTTTGACCACAAATCCTTATTCAATATCCTGAAAAGCATCTATGCTGAAATCTTCAAGAAAATCTAATTTTTCAAAAAAAAAAAAATCAAGAAAAATACAAGGCCTTGCATTTTTTTTTTTTTGCTCAGAATTTCAACTTACTCAGATTTTAATAAAAATCTGAGTATAGATGTTATTTTATATGGTGTTTAATCATTTGGAGTGAAGAGACTGTAATTTGTAATATTATTGGTTTATTAACACCTGGACTAATTAAATTAATATTCATACACTAATTACTCGACTAATTTTACAATCTTTTTTAGATTTTGACCACAGATTCTTACTCAGCATACATAAAAGTTTCAAAGCTGAAATTTTCTAGAAAATTTAAATTTTCAAAAAATTAAGAAAAATCCAAGGCTATAGATATATAGCCTTGCATTTCTTTTTTTTTTTTTTATCAGATTTTCAACTTCCTCAGATTTTAATGAAAATCCATGTATAGATGTTATTTTTTATGCTGATTAAGTATTTCGAATCAAAAGATTGTAATTCATAATATTAATAATCTATTTAGCACCTGAACAACTTATATATTTCATATGCTAATTACTCGACTGATTATATATTTAAATTTTGACCATAAATCCTATTTCAATATCCTTAAATGCATCTATGCTAAAATTTTCAAGGAAATCTATTTTTTCAAAAAAATCAAGAAAAATCCAAGCCCTTGCATTTTTTTGCTCAGATTTTCAACTTCCTCAGGTTTTAATGAAAATCTGTGTATAGATGTTATTTTTATGGTGATTAAGTATTTTGAGTCAGACTGTAATTCATAATTCGGATTCAGCACAGTTAATAGCACGTATGGCGAGATTTTAAAGAAAATTGCATATTTCTGAAATATCGGGAAAAATGACAGCGTTTTGCTCAATTGTGCAAGCGTTTGAGATTTTAATGAAAATCTCTATTTAGGAGTTAACTCTTCTCCTGAATACGAATTTGAAATAAAAAGTCGGTATTTCGAGAATCTGCCAATGATGATACTTGGGATAATTGTATTAACATTCATATGCTAATTATATGACTAATTAGCTTAGAATTACTTTTTGATCACACTTAATAGCACCTATAGTGAGATTTTATAAAAAATCCAATTTTTCAAAAAAGAAAAAATCATGAAAAATGCCAGGTAATAACCCAGCATTTTGCTCAATTTTGGAAGTGCTCCAGATTTTATTGAAAATCTCAATTTAGAAGTTGATTCTTATGCTGAGTACCAATATCAAATAAAAAAATCGGTATCTCATGAATTTGTCAATACTAATGACATTTGGGTTAATCATATTAAAATTCATATGCTAATTACTTGACTAATTAGCCTAAAATTACTTTCTTGGGTACAGATTCGGATTCAGCACACATAATAGCATCTATGGTGAGATTTTAAAGAAAACCGAATTAAAAAAAAACATGAGAAATTAATACTCCAGCATTTTGCTCAGTTTTGCAAGTGCTTCAGATTTCAATAAAAATCTCAAATCTAGAAGTCAATTCTTATGCTGAATACGAATTAGAGATAAAAAATGGATATCTCGAGAGTCTGCCAATGTTAATGACACTTGGGTTAATCATATTAACATTCATATGCTAATTACTTGACTAATTGGCCTAAAGTACTTTTGGGGGTCACAGATTCGGATTAAGAATGATAATAGCACCTATGGTGAGATCTTAAAGAAAATAGAATTTTGAAAAAGATCAAGAACAATGTCGGGTAATACCTGAAATAAATGTTAAAACTCGACAACTATACGACGACAAAGTTGAAAATTCTCATGGAAACCATTTAAAATCAGAGAATTTTTTTTAATCCGCGTAGCTACGACATGGCTGAGAAGACCAATCACACATTGTTCTAATGTTTTAGAATTTGTCTCACACTGTGAATAATCGGCATCGTCACATTGATCTGAGTGAGGTTCACAGCGGCATCACTGCTTCCTTCTGGGCCACACCATCGCCACCCTAGACACGGGCTCCTCCCTCTCCTGGGGCGAGACAACGGTGATGGCTCTTTATGTATACTCACATGTGACGTTCTGTCACTTTTGCTATTGAGCGCAACATATATATCATTCAAACATCTATTTAGGAACCCCAGTAGGGTCATTTTACGACCTAAACGTACAGTTTGCTGTAAATGGAAAATGAAAACAACACCACGAACAAAGGAAAAGTTAATGTATCTTGAATAATTTTTCCTGACTTACGAAAAGATGTACAAACAAACCTAAGAACATGTCGACGGAAAGTTATCACACGAAAGCATATGTTTTCCTAATATTCTATAAAATCAGCCATGACAACGATTCCTACATACTTCTAATACTGCTTTACCGTACTGATTCAATTGTCGAAATCGTCTGTCACATGACCAGATCCACAATCTTTCTTCATTTACATGTATAGTCATGACTGTGCCTACCTCAAACGTATAAATCGAGAATGATATATTTGTGTGTCTTTCCTGTCATTTGCGTGCGTCTGCAGCCATGTTACGGGTATGCAAGCCTCCAGGATCAACTACGTCGGTCGTATAACATCCACCTCAACCACTGTCTCCAACATCGCTACATTCTTCGCTATCACTATCTCCAACACCACCGTCATTCAGCTGACCAAACTTACCAGCCGACACACACACACACACACACACACCTGGGTTTGGTATTCTGGTAGCAGCTTCTCCTCTCGTGCATCACCAGGGACACAAGACATGCTCGTGATCAGGCCTGGTCCAGGGGCCCCAAGCAACTTCTACTTTCAAGACGGTCCATTTGTCTCCCTGATGGACGGGCGAGTTATACCTCTGCGCCTCGACCACGAATACCTAACCCCCGCCTTTTGAATATTGCAACCTCACCGAATATCTTAAGCTTAACCCCCACTCGCGCGCCCGAACACTGCCACCTCGTCCGCGAATATTCTAACTCCTGAATATTTGTCTTAAGGCCACAGTGTGCCTGAAACTTCAAATAGATATTTATGTACTTATGAATATTGATGGTTCTGGTTAGACGCTGCCATTCGAATCGCATATCATTATCATTATTTATCATTATTATTATTATTATGATGATGATGATGATGATGATGATGATGATGATGTGAGTCTCGCTCGTGGATGGTGGGCTGTGGTTTGCCTACATTACACATGACAGCTGGGGGAGGAGGGGGGTGAATGTGGGCGAATGGGGCCGTTGTTCAGTTGTTTTTGATGCTACCTCACCTCACCAAGGCGGGAGATGCAATATATACACACACACACACACACACACACACACACACACACATATATATATATATATATATATGGGTGTGTGTGTGTGTGTGTGTGTGTGTGTGTGTGTGTGTGTGGAGAAAGACTATCTTATCAAAAAAGAATATATCTTGAATGGGAAGAACTTATTTATTTATATATTTCACGAGTCCTGATGGTCGGGATGAGGAGGATTCGATATGGTAATCTTATCGTTTCCTTGATCAACTATCCTGATGGAGTCTCTGGTCGGCCATTTCTGAGTGGCTTCCCCTGGGGAAATCGTCCACTCTCAGTGTGGGCCAGAAGAGAGTTTTGAATTCATTTACGTATTTACATAACTATCAATCATCATTTGTGAATGTCAAACGTATGTATTGGGCTGTATATAGTTGCTAACCACGAAATGCTTTTGTGCCGATAATCTCCTACATGTGTGTGTTAGGGTAGACCTTACTGAGACTCATGTGTTAGTTTAGGAGAACTATGGATGAGGTGCAAGTTCTATAAAGATTAATGTGTATTTCATGGTGTCGAGTCTTTATGTCGTGGGATCGGGTCATGTTTTAATAGAATCCAAGTCTGTTTCACTTGGATCTCAAGTGTTTCAAACTGGTTAGGTTTGCGTTTCGTCGCCTGAGTCTCCTTCACTGTGTCTGTTGTCTAAAGGGATTGCTCTGTAGATCAGGTCTGGTCAATGTTTCTTTGGCTTTCTTATGAAACTGGAATTCATCCGGGTCCTACATTACACGGGGTTCAACGAGTCTGATCTAGTGTCTAACAGATACCAGAATCATGGAAAAGATTCTTCTATTGCTAGCGATGGAAGACACAGAATCACCTAAGCTTCACAGTCCAGATATACTGCTTAGTTTTGGTTACCTACAAACGTACTATCAGACAGGGTATCACGTAATACATTCTTACAAATGAAGTATTTTAACAGTACATTTCAACAACCTGCAACACAATGGTGAGCTTACCTTAATAGTGTTCACAATTGTAAACGTTTGATGAATTTACATTGATAATATTCATATTTCAAATGAGATAATAGCTTAGTAGCTACAATACACATATTGAAAGGTGATAGTCATGAGTAAATTATCTACGTCAACTACAAAGTCTTGAAGCAACAGGTTCAACGCGATCTAGGGGGAGGGCAACCCAAAGGAGAGTTAGAAGGTTGGAACTTCGAGAACAATACAGAGGCTACAACAAGAACAGAGACCACGAGAACAGTTACGACACTCACGAAAACTGGAGGAAAGGTGTCTACCAAGGCAAGCGAAATGAGAGTGAGACCTCCTGACTGAAGAGACCATCTCGAGGACCTGTAGCCTCGTTAGACGAGGATATAAGACCCATTCTGAGTGTCTCTTAAAGAGTACTTCAAACCCAGGATATCATGTCTGAGAGACTTAAGAGACAAGCTCAAGTGTCTCAAAGAACCGGACGAGGGCGTCAGAGATCAGGTCGAGAGTTTAAGAGACCAGTTCGAGAGCCTCCTCGAACCAGGTCGAGTGACTTGATGACCAGGCCGAGGACCTCAGAGACCACCAAAAGACGGTCGGGCGTCTAGAGGATCAATTCTACAGCCTCAAAGACCATGTCCAGACCCTTGAGAGGAAACTGATCGAACAAGAACACGTCGAGCGTCTAAGAGAGAGAGAGAGAGAGAGAGGGACTTACGTTGGCACAGGTCATGGTGGAGTGGAGGTTGACTGGCAGCTGTTTAACAGATCCTCGACCAAGCGACTCCCTCTTCCGCTGGGCTGAGAACAGTCTCAGCTCTTTCTTCTCCTCATCGCTGAGGCCATTGCAGTACCGCACCTGAGGACACAGTCTACTGTATAATGTAGACCACAACAATACATCTGTGTACTGTATTTCACTGTATAAGCTCTAAAATCTACTGTGTCGTATACATGTATGCTGTATTTCAGGGTACTGTATTTTACGGTATTACTTAATGTTTTAATCTACTGTATCATACAACCGTGTACCGTATTTCAGGGTAATGTATATTGTAATTTACAACAGCATACAACTATGTACTGTATTCTAAGGTATTGCCTAATGTTGTTATACACTATATCACATACCTATGTATTGTATATCATGGTACTGCATTACGCTGCGATCTACTGTATCATACAACTGTGTACAAAATCTCAGGGTACTGTATACAACCGTGTACTGTATTTCAGTGTAATGTTCATATATATCTCAAATATAACCTAAGACATTGTATAAAATAACCCCGAGGCCTGTACATAACGAATAATCATGAATAGTAAATAATCATGAAATACATTAAATATTCTGGTAATATACATCTCTGGTAATATACATCTACCCTATCCCTTGGGAGAGGGAATACTTCCCACGTATTCCCTGCGTGTCGTAGAAGGCGACTAAAAGGGGAGGGGGCGGGGGACTGGAAACCCTCCCTTCCGGTTATTACTTTTCCAAAAGAAGGAAGAGAGAAGGGGGCCAAGTGAGGCAAGTGAGGATTTTTCCCTCTATGGCTCAGTCATCTATTCTTGACGCTATCTTGCTGACGCTGGAAATGGCGAATACGTATGAAAAACAAATAAGTAATAAATTCAAAAGTCTATTACTATACTATGTGGTCTCTGACGTTTTTTGCCATTTTTCTCCAAAGTATAAACTCGTCATAAAATCTCAACATGGCAGATCAATTTTCCATGTCAAATGTGATTCTGGGGGTTTCTTGGGTCTAGGATAATTGAAGTTTTTAAATTTAGTATGGATAAGATTACATGTTTAACATATTTCATAATTTTTCGCCATCTATTGGCCTTTGGAAGCAATATAGAACACTTGAAACAATCATTTATGGCGTAGAAGCCTTTCCTTAAGTTATATTCGAATTTTGAAAAAAAAAGGCCTGAAAAATATCTTGCCTTCTTGGCATTTCTTGAACATAAGAGAGTTACTCTAAAATCTCAGTGTGGGTCATTATACCTTTCATGTAGATCATAGTTCTGGGGTCCAAATGTTGTTTTAGAACCATTAAGGTCTGTAAATAAGCTCGAATTAATCATATCTCAATACATTTCAGGAATTATTTGCTATTCATATTTACCATCTGTCGGCCACAGGAACACACAAACACTGCATAAAAACATCGTCCATTACTGACACAAGATGTTTTCAGCCATGAACAATACCTTGAAGAACTGCCTTATGTTTTGCTCCTACTTCCTATACAACTGAGATTTTGAGATTTTCTTCAAATTATGAGTTTAGTTTACATTTCTACGTTAAGAGTAGACTGGGGGACGAAAGGGGATGTTATGAGGAGAGGCAAGAGAACATGAGGACTCACCTCATTATCATGAGGAGGCAGTTGGTGGAGGAGTTGCTTGATGCGATACTTTTCTCCCACAGAGTTAACATAAGGCACCTTGTCCTCCGGCAGGGCTGAGAAGTACAGATGCACCTGTGGAAGAGAGAAGAGACATGAGAAAGTGGAAAGGACTATAACACCTGTGGAACACAAAGCGTATTAAACGTTAGAAAGTAAAAAAAATGCTGGAAATAAAGCTAATTAATTTTACAAGAACTGTGTGTGTGTGTGTGTGTGTATGTGTGTGTGTGCGTGTGTGTGTGTGTGTGTGTGTGTGTGTGTGTGTGTGTGTGTGACACCAACCATCAGTGTGAGGGCTGGATCAGAGGGGCACGAGAATGGCAACTGCTTCCCACTGTTCCTGAGGAGGCTCAACTATACGAGGCTTGACCGTTATAAGACCTCTTTTTCTCAAACAGAATTTTGTCTTTTCCTCCTTATATCACCTTCCCAGCCCCAACAGTCAGCCCAGGAGCTCCAGTCAATTTACTTTTTATTTCTCTTTTTCAATACATTTTCCTTTCACGCCATCATTTGTAAGGTTCGTACCATCGTAATGTCCTGTTCTGCGGATTAATCTCTAATTGAAACAACCATCAAAATCCTGGAGGAGGAGGATACTTAACAACCCTTGTAATCACTTTCCACAACATCTTATATAAAAAATCACTGAACATTTTCTTCAGTCATTCATCCATTTCAATACATTTCCCATCACCTGTGTTACTGAACGTCACATCACACAAAAATTATCAGAAGTTAAGAACCCTTCCAGTGATGGAGGGAGGCGAGGTCCTCCGTCCCAGGACACCAACACTTGGAGTGACATATCCGGTTTGACAGCTTACGTCTCGTTAACTATCTCTGTTGTCCCTCTGCATCCCGCAGGATCCTGCTCCCGCCCGCCTCTACCTCATGAGTGACAAGGAGCAAGGTTTACCTGAGAGCCTGATTGCTCCGAGGGACCTGGTGGATCTGGGGACTAACCGATATCCTTAGGAGCTTGATGGATGTGAATACCTCATTCCACGAGAGGAAACAGATGGCGGGAAAGTTTATTTTGGGTTCTGAAACTTAACAGCGATTAGAAAGGTCAACGGACTTATAAAAGTTTTCTTGGTTGTAAACACCGGCATGATGTGCACTACTGATTGGTATATAAATCATTAATCCATATTCTGACTGTGTAAACAACGATCTATCCAGTTAAACATCATATTGTTTCACTTGAATGATTGCTTTCAAAGACTGAGTTCGAAAAATTTGATGATCTAAAACCAAGATTTCTAATGATAGCTACTGTTCTAAATGCCTTAACTTGTTCCTCGTTATGATTGTAAACAAACCCTGACTTATATGAGCCAGGATAATCAGACGAACGTAGACTCGAATTGCCAAGAATCAAAACATTTGATCTGAAACTTGAATATTTCTGAATACGTTACGCTGAAGTTAAGAATAATTTCAAAGCATTTTTCCCCCACGAATGCTGCACTTGATATCATGGCCGAATTATAAGTCAGTCTGGTTTTTAAAACCTGTCTTGTCAGCTGTCCTAATTGGTCTAAAGACTCGGGTGATCTACAACAAACATAAGCTTTCTGGAGGAAATACTTGTTTGTTTTTCTTAAGAACATGTTAGATTTACCTTCAGCAAACTTATGTCTGGCCCTTGAGTACGACGACAGGAACCTGCAGCATGACGGTACGACCCTTGAACACGACGGTACGGCCCTTGAGCACGATGGTACGGCCCTTGAGCACGACGGTACGACCCTTGAGCACGACGGTACGACCCTTGAGCACGACGGTAGCGATCCTTGAGCACGACGGTACGACCCTTGAGCACGACGGTACGACCCTTGAGCACGACAGTACGACCCTTGAGCACGACCGTACGCCCCTGAGCACGACGGTAGAACCCTTGAGTACGACCCCCGAGCACGACGGTACGACCCTTGAGCACGACGGTACGACCCCTGAGCACGACAGTCCGACCCTTGAGCACGACAGTACGACCCTTGGGTATGATAACATGACCTATGCCATAACCCCTATGGGTCTGGCTGGACAAAGATCAAGCCTACATACCTTAACGGTTCTACCCAAGACGACAGCTCCAGGGTCATATCGTTCATGCTTACGGGTTGTACTGTCATGCCCCAGAGTCGTCCCACAGCGAGCAAGGGTCGTACCATCGTGCTCACAAGTGCTAAAGATGAACTCAAAAAAACACTTAACAAACAGTTAGTCCAGTAACGAGAGCCAGTTCCGAGGACTTGAGTGTAAAACCGTTACCACGTCACTGTTGTGGTTTCTGCTTCGCTCTGAACCACTCTTTGAAAAGAAGGTTCGGGGTTCGAACCAGTCAACACGATAGGATCACTCAAACACCTCACATTAAAAACAAAACAAGTTACCTCCATCATATAAAAAGACATATTGACTATTAACAGCTTAGATTCCATATTAAAAACATTCATCGAATAGACATTTACAATAAAGCCACGATAGATCTGTACAATGGTTGAGGGTACACAAGTAATATCAGGAAGGTAGTAAAATACCTGCTCAAGAAACTTACAGAAGTAAAGGCAACACCTTCAGGAAGCTGACGAGGTCGTACATAAAAACAAAAACAAAAACAAAACGAAACCATAGTGTTCATAATGTCCCTGAATTATTATTCAAGTTTTAATTGCATCGAAACGATTCAGAATATCATAAAGCCAGACAGAATAATTTCCACAGTAATTAAACCAAGGGAGAGAGAGAGAGAGAGAGAGAGAGAGAGAGAGAGAGAGAGAGAGAGAGAGAGAGAGAGAGAGAGAGAGAGAGTTAAGTAGCGATCGTAGAAATCTATAAGGAACTGGTAGGAATTCTATATACCGACGTTCCCCCTGGGAGCGAACAAGGGAACTGGATTAGCTAACTTAATTCCACTCCCCACCCAATGGTGGCCATAAAACTCCCGGACTGAAGAAAATGGGGAAGCGTTACAGCACAAAATATGCGTCGCTCTCAAAAGAAGTTTGGGACCAATGGCTGCGACGTCATCGAAGGCTTATAGACTTCCTACCAATGATCTATAAAGCCTTTCATCAAGAGCGAGGGACCCGCCTGTGTGAGGTGCAGACCCCAGAAGGAGGAGGAGGAGGAGGAGGAGGAGGAGAAAACTTGGGAGGAGAGGATGTCCCCTCCACACCTCTCTCTCTCTCTCTCTCTCTGGGTCTTTGTTTGTGATTCTCTCTCTCTCTCTCTCTCTCTCTCTCTCTCTCTCTCTCTCTCTCTCTCTCTGTACTTACACAACAGATATATTTCCACAACTAAGTGTACTGCCTTCTCATACAACCGCCCTCCCTCTCCCCACACAACCTTCAATAAATGTACACTTCCCCCAACACTCCTCCTCCTCCCCCCACCAGTACACGTCTCCACCACAACTCCCCCCACTCTACACAACCTCCGGGACCCCCCCCCCTCCCCCACACCACACAGGTCCCAGCCAGGCATGATGACGGACACACAACACAACTTTTATTCATCAGCAAATTAGGAGCGGCGGACGAGTCCATTTATCACAGAGGAGAGGGGAGGAAGGGTAGCTAGAGGAGGGAGTGGTGGGGTGAGGGGTGAGGGTAGGGAAGGGGAGTTGGTTGACGACATGTCCAATGACGCTGGTGCTGGAGGGGTCATGATGTATTGCCTCTTAAAATTGTTCACATCTTGTTGGGAATAACGCGGGGGGGGGGGGGGGGGGGTGGCACTGATGAACATGGGAGGCACGACGTGTTTATGCAAGACAGAGGATGGGGTGAGGGTTCCTTCCTTTCTTATCAAGACTCCCCCAAAAATGAACATTCACACGACTTCTGTTCTTCATAACCCCCAGAGAATGAACAGTCACATGACCCCCCGTGTTATTTCTCAACCGTGGTATGAGCAGCGGTCGTGGAGGAGAGTGGAGGGGTGAGGTGAGGGGGGCGCTGAGCAGCTCCTCACACTGATCCTATTTTAATATCGTCTGACCTGAGGCTCGCACAGCTGCCACCAATGTTCATCCAGGGGGGTGAGAAGCCAGGTCAGGACCCACCCCCAAAGTCCCACAGTGCCATACGAGCCAGTAACCCACGCAGATATAACGTGATTCTCGACTGTGTGGCGCGGAGGGGGGGGGGGCTCCCTCTGCCTACCAGGAGGCCCCCCCATCCCCCCCACATAATCGTAACTGCTTCACGAACGGGTCGAGGCTTCGTCTCGTCGTCACCTTCGACGTCATCAAGACCCGGATGGGATCAATGGCTGCCATAAAAAACGGGAAACTGTACGGATAAAGAAAACTGAATCAGGCCCTCACCCTATTAGCCCTAACTCATTCAAACCAGTCGGTCTTCACTGAAATGTTTTAATAACACTTCATAAAGCAATATTAAACTTACAAAAAACAATATAAAAGGACACAGTCGACTTCCAACACATGATAAAAATAAACAATATGTAAAATACATAATAACCACGTTACTGTAACAACATAACCAAGTTACTGTTACTCCTGTGTGAGTCATGGAGGAGTTACTGAGACATGAACATCACGTTTTCTTCCGTCATGGTACTGGAGGCAGAGGCGTCATCTCCAACCCGACATCAACTCCCCAGACCCCCTCCAGCGCCGCCATCTTTAAAAAGAATAATAATCTGCCCCCCCCACCCCCCCCAGGGAACCCCCCCCCCATCCCTGGCACCAGGGCCACGTCACAGGTGCACAGAATGGCACCCTCAACGTATTTTCTTCCTTCCTTTCCCTTACCGTCCGTAAAAAAAAAAAAGAAATTGATCTCGTCTCGTGTGTTCCTTCTCTTCTGTCACGAGAATTTGACTTCCTTACACATGTGGAGATAACTTCAGTGGACTACATATCCACTCCTACTCTAGCTAGTACAGGTCTATACAGTAGTCAACCCGCACTCCCTCTTCTTCCTGGCACACTCAGTGTTAATGTGATAACGTGTTTGCTCTTGATTCTCTCAACATATGGTGGCTGCAGATAACTCAGCAAACCTATTAATATTATTATCATTACCACATCTACAACTAATACCATCATCATTATTATTATCATTATTAGCAGTAGTATTATTATTATCATCATAAACATCTACACTTATGCATATATAAACTCAACATCACAATGAAGAATATTTCTTTCCCAATACCAGAATCAGGAATACTTTCCCTCTGTATACAATATACAACTTCACCAGACGTTATGTGTTCGCCAGAGGCAATATATCCCGCGTCTCCGTGTGCAGACGACGCACACGAGACTATATCAACATAAACACAATCATAAAAGGCAATACATGAGGGAGATCCCTCACTACCACAGCAAGGGTGAGTGAGTTACCAGCTCAGCCAGACAGCTGGCCCTTCATAAACATGTTTAATAAACACTTGGCCAGACCCTGACCCTTAATATGCTTGACTGATAAGCATTTTGGCCAGTTCTCGGCCCTCTGGGTCTTGATAAAGGCCTCGCCCAGTTCTCGGCCCTCTGGGTCTCGATAAAGAGACGTGGCCAGATCTCTTCGGTCCTCTCTGAGCCTTGATAAAAGCACTTGGCCAGTCTTGGTTGGTCAGCACTTGGCCAGTCTTGGTTGGTCAGCGCTTGGCCAGTCCTCGGCCGGAGCTATCGCACGAGCACTACAGTTAGTGTGTTGGCTCTACCACAATCATAAGTCGTGTCTGGGGTTGTCACCAGAGGGTTAGCTGTGAGCTGCTGTATCTGCTACTGCTACTGCTACGGCTACTGCTGCTACTGCTGCTGCTGCTGCTGTACCTCCTCCTGCGGTTTATGCTCCTCATGCTGATGTTGCTCTGAGGAAGCAATATATGCACCTCCTCACAACAGGTAGATGGCCTCCCGACACCCAGCACGCCTTCGTGGCTACTGTTCCCTCGACTAAACACTAACCCAGTAATGTGCCTGTCATTAATTTTCCTGCAGCTCAGGTACAAGACGTTACACACTCATGACCAATTAGTCTTTATATAACCTGGACCAACTTGGTTAATTTCTTTGTCTTGCATCTGAGAGAGAGAGAGAGAGAGAGAGAGAGAGAGAGAGAGAGAGAGAGAGAGAGAGAGAGAGAGAGAGAGAGAGAAGGCAGTAACTCGTGTTATCATGTTTACCTACATATTACAAAGATACGTCAGAAATATGGTATTAATATAAGAATAACACAATCTGTTTTATCGTGTGTGTGTGTGTGTGTGTGTGTGTGTGTGTGTGTGTGTGTGTGTATGTGTGTGTGTGTGTGTGTAATGCTATATCCCGTGGAGACTTCCCCCAACACGTCCAGTAATTCCACTGCTTCACCACATATGCTTGCTCCCCTCTTGCTTTTTTCCCCTCTCACATCCTTCCCATTTCTTTCCCATCCCCACCACACAGAGCCCGGGGATCCCGGGGCCTGGCGGAGCCCCGCTTGATAAACGCAACACTGCTACTTTTCGACAGTCAGATCCAATCGTTGGTCAAGCGGGAAATTGGACGAGCGTGATACACTGTGTGGTAGGGATGAGGCGGAGAGAGCAACACGCCATCTTAGGATCTTCTTAGAGGTCTGTGGCTGCTCCTACGTGGCTGGGATATCCTAGGAAGCTTGGGACATCCTCTGGGTAATATTCGTAAAGAATGGTGTTCAGTGTATCCTTGGGACTCGAACCTCATCCTTGTGGACCTGAGGAGGGACGTAGGAGTGATGAAAGACTCCTATGGTCACCATATCCTTAAGGACATCTGACCATGTCAGGCCCCAGACGATGTCCCGATGTCCTCCACCGTCCACGGAACACAGGTGAAGGTAAAAACCTGACGTCACATCAGTAAAGATGCGAGCCACGGATCCCTGGCCACACACAGGACGGGGTTTGAGACGTTTCCTTCGCCTCACATCCTTCAAGGCGACCCCCCCCCCCCCCCCCGTAAGGCCCTCAGTGTGTGGCAGCTCCTAGCAAACACCGCACGAACAGATCGCCATGAATATTCACATCTGGGAGGGGGTCAATGCGACGTGGTCGTGTCGGGTGCGCTTGGTGATGCGTCCTGACCGTCTGATGCTGTCTCTATCAACACAATGTAAGAAGCATTACGCAGGCTGATGGACGCGCGTCAACCCACAATCTGACGGGCACACTATGGCCCGGAATAATGACGAGGAATAATGGTCATCACATCGGGCGCCTGTGTGGCCTGCTCCAGGTCATAACCACACAGTCACCTGGCCCTCACCACACACCACACACACACACACTGTGCTCACGTTAACTGTGTACATTTCACCTCATCTTCCTTCACTAACAGGACCATCACAGATGAGCCACCGAGAAAACTCCAGCAAACAGTAGATAAATATCTGGTCTACGTCTACCTGAGTTAGTTACTCCATTAACGTAGATCTGCGGACGCCTGAGGCGTCTAGTGTTTTCATTATCAATAATACTAGTAAATATTTATGTAATAAACAGATGATTCGGGCATATCCCTCATGTCCTCCATCTTTCTGTATCTCGTCAGACCCACGCCACCTGCTGTATCGTCTCCACATGACCCACGCCAACTGCTGTATCGTCTCCACATGACCCACGCCACCTGCTGTATCGTCTCCACATGACCCACGCCACCTGCTGTATCGTCTCCACATGACCCATGCCACCTGCTGTATCGTCTCCACATGACCCACGCCACCTGCTGTATCGTCTCCACATGACCCACGCCACCCGCTGTATCGTCTCCACATGATCCACGCCACCTGCTGTATCGTCTCCACATGACCCACGCCACCCGCTGTATCGTCTCCACATGACCCACGCCATCCGCTGTATCGTCTCCACATGACCCATGCCACCTGCTGTATCGTCTCCACATGATCCACGCCACCTGCTGTATCGTCTCCACATGACCCACGCCACCTGCTGTATCGTCTCCACATGACCCACGCCACCTGCTGTATCGTCTCCACATGACCCACGCCACCTGCTGTATCGTCTCCACATGACCCACTCCACCGCTGTACCGTCTCCACATGACCCACGCCACCGCTGTATCGTCTCCACATGACCCACGCCACCGCTGTACCGTCTCCATATGACCCACGCCACCCGCTGTATCGTCTCCACATGATCCACGCCACCTGCTGTATCGTCTCCACATGACCCACGCCACCGCTGTACCGTCTCCACATGACCCACGCCACCCGCTGTATCGTCCCCACATGACCCATGCCACCTGCTGTATCGTCTCCACATGATCCACGCCACCTATTGTATCGTCTCCACATGACCCACGCCACCCGCTGTATCGTCTCCATATGACCCATGCCACCCGCTGTATCGTCTCCACACATTTTCATCAGAGGAAGAGACTTAAATACACAATCTCTATATTTCCTATGTTTATCTGCCAACCTTTTGTGCTTTTTCTTAAAATTTCTTTTGCAAGTCTTGTGTATTTAACGGCAGGCGTCTCCTGAGATGACCCAGGGTAACGCTCCCTCCCCAGGGTGATGACACAGGGTAGGTAACACTAGCTCCCCAGGGTGATGACCCAGGGTAACACTAGCTCCCCACGGTGATGACCCACGGTAACACTAGCTCCCCAGGGTGATGACCCAGGGTAACACTAGCTCCCCACGGTGATGACCCAGGGTAACACTCCCTCCCCACGGTGATGACCCAGGGTAACACTAGCTCCCCAGGGTGATGACACAGGGTAACACTAGCTCCCCAAGGTGATGACACAGGGTAACAGTAGCTCCCCAGGGTGATGACACAGGGTAACCCTTCCCACGGTGATGACACAGGGTAACAGTAGCTCCCCACGGTGATGAAACAGGGTAACACTAGCTCCCCACGGTGATGACACAGGGTAACACTAGCTCCCCACGGTGATGACACAGGGTAACACTAGCTCCCCACGGTGATGACACAGGGTAACACTAGCTCCCCACGGTGATGACACAGGGTAACACTAGCTCCCCACGGTGATGACACAGGGTAACACTAGCTCCCCACGGTGATGACACAGGGTAACACTTGCCCCTCCAGGTTTTCGTTCTTCGTTTCCACAGAAGTCCTCATATAAAGTTTGTGTAACATTGACACAGACACCCGAGGTTTGTGTAACTGTGACACAGACACCCGAGGTCTGTGTAACTGTGACACAGACACCCGAGGTTTGTGTAACTGTGACACAGACACCCGAGGTTTGTGTAACTGTGACACAGACACCCGACGTCTGTGTAACTGTGACACAGACACCCGAGGTTTGTGTAACTGTGACACAGACACCCGAGGTTTGTGTAACTGTGAAACAGACACACCCTTCCTGGTACTCATGCCTTCGTTCAAACCTGGTCACTGTAATGAACGTTAAGATCAGGTTCAACGCACCGTTCATTATACGAAAACCTGGCGTCCCCCCCCCCTCTCCCTCCACCCCAGGTACACGACCTGGTGGTGCCCTCTGGGTAAATGACCTGGTGGTGACCTCTGGGTAAATGACCTGGTGGTGGTGACCTCTAGGTAAATGACCTGGTGGTGACCTCTGGGTAAATGACCTGGTGGTGACCTCTAGGTAAATGACCTGGTGGTGGTGACCTCTGGGTAAATGCCCTGGTGGTGCCCTCTAGGTAAATGACCTGGTGGTGGTGACCTCTGGGTAAATGACCTGGTGGTGGTGACCTCTAGGTAAATGACCTGGTGGTGACCTCTGGGTAAATGACCTGGTGGTGACCTCTAGGTAAATGACCAGGTGGTGGTGACCTCTGGGTAAATGACCTGGTGGTGACCTCTAGGTAAATGACCTGGTGGTGGTGACCTCTCGGTAAATGACCTGGTGGTGGTGACCTCTGGGTAAATGACCTGGTGGTGACCTCTAGGTAAATGACCTGGTGGTGGTGACCTCCAGGTATACGATCTCGATGTGTCCCACCCCCACAGGACCTGTTGACGTCCCCTTGTTAAACGCTCCGCTAGTGGCCCCTATTTACACAACCAGTTTGTGTACCATACCTAAACGACTCGTTCGTACCCCCCTAGTTACGTAACTACCCTGTCGTACACCCCTGGTAACACGGTAACGAGGGGAGGGGGCATTTTACCTCTATAGGTAGACGTGAAGTTGTTTCTAAATAACTTGCAGATCATGTCAGGTCAGAGAGAACCAGCGTTCACACAGCTAATCTTAAGAGGCCAGTCATGTTGGCGCTCCATTCATCAAATCGTCGGCTGGGAGCGCGCTCCAGGAGGGTTCGTTACGAAGGTTGGGGGACAGACTTCTGTTCGCTGGGAGGAGTGTGGTCCGTCGGGAGAGTTCGCTTGCTGTCGCAAAGGGAGAGAGAGAGAGAGAGAGAGAGAGAGAGAGAGAGAGAGAGAGAGAGAGAGAGATCCTTTCATCATGTGGACACACAACAGAGACACCGTTGCTGTCAGCACAGAGCATAACAAAGCCATTCAGTTTTGTTACCATGTTCTTACAACAGAGCAAACTTGTCCACTGTTGCCATATCACGTGAGGACAAAGGACGCCACTCCAGTGTTGTCAGATTGCGACAAACACGAACACACACACACACACACACACACACACACGCCCTCTCCTGCCTCCCTGTGTTGTCAGACCACAAGAAAGAGAGACAGATATAGAATCTTCGTTCTTATGCAAGTGTGGGATGCACAGTAAAGAAGTTCAAGAATGCATTGGACAATTACCAACACAGTGTAGCAGACGAGCCAGGCTGTGGGGGCTATGTGGGGCAGCGGCTTCCAACAGCTTGGTCGACCAACGACCCAACCCAACAGCCTTAACCCAGCCCGGGCTGTGAAAACACCCCCCCGAAGACTGTACACCAGGTATGCAAATGAGCTGCTGTACCAATTCATATGTCTAGTCCTAAGACACAAAAAATCGTAGCCTCTTCAATCTCCATTGTACACTGAGTATATGTGAGGCAGTTCCTGTCCTACTTGCAAGGCAACATCATCTTCCTCACCATCACAATATGTGTACCACATTCCACACAGTAGGTTGTCTGGCAGCTCACAGGAAGACGCAGGAGATGTTGAATTGTTTGCCTTAATCACAATGTGTTGCAGGACGCCATCTCTGCTCTACAATGGAGCAGCCAGACGGTGGTACACAACACTGACCATCTGTCACAAAGGTAAATAGTGAGACATGCCTCACCACCTCCGTGTCTTCCTGGAAAACACATTTCGTACTGGGAAAATAATTGGTTCCTGCGTCTTGCGTGGCGCGACCAGCAACAGCATGGCGAGCCGTGAGAGGGTGATGAAGTCAAAGGGGCAGTGGAGCTATGGGGTTGGTGCAGCCAAGGGCGTGATGAAGCTAAAGGGGTTGGTGAAGTTAAGGGGTCGTGAAGCCAAATGGAATCATACGGGAACCAAAACAGATTGATTCACAAACTCTGAATCTCCGTCATACTCAAGTCGCCATACGAACACAACATACTGAATCATCACGAATCAGATACATATGAATCGTATGGCCGGAATGTTGCCATATGAATCACGAGCCATTTATCTACTGCAAGTGATTCGCGAATCGTTAGTGCCATGTGAATCATGGAATCATTAGCACCAAGTAAATCATGAGCAATTAGTACACTGTAAGTTATGAATCATTAGTATTAGATGACTCACGAATAATTAGTGCCCTAACTGCATTATGCATCATTAAAATTAAATGAATCACGAATCATTGGCACCAAGTGAATCACGAATCGCAGGTCACAGAACCTCAACTGTAATCCTATTAAAAAGACAGGAAGTGAATCATGAATCGAGGCCACTCATCAACACGTGAATCGTGTGATTCAGTGAATCACGAAACCCAAACTCAGGAGAATT